>NW_017143773.1:0-315 GCF_001652005.2 Ceratina calcarata
ACTCAAATATAAATTAGATCGATGCGTCAAATGTTCTAAGAGAAACTCGAAATAAATACACTTGTCACCCTTTGAGAGAAATGAAACTGTGAGAAACCTTTCCTAAATCGTAAGAGAAACGTTTCCTCAAAATTCCATGATTCTAAGAATTTGAGAAAATACATGTCACCTCCTCAGAGAATTAGTGGTGAAAATTCATTTTTACTGATTTTAAGTGTGTTTCTAATATATCATAACTGCTGCCTACGTCGTTGAGTCATCTTCAAATTTTACTGATGTAATCTTGAGACTTTCCTCTTACTATAGATACCAAAC
>NW_017143774.1:0-315 GCF_001652005.2 Ceratina calcarata
CTTCGACACCAGGGGAGGGATTCCGGAGCGGTTACAGAACGTTGCCCTGCAGCACGTACTACAGCGTACCGCGCGATTGGAGGCCCGTGTCGCTGAGCTCGAGGCAGAGCAGACACGGCTCCGACGACAGCAGAAGGAGGATCGTGCGGACTTTCTGCAACGCCTGGACGCAGTGGTGGACCGCGTCAACGCCATCTTCCAGCGCGTCAAACAGGCCATCCAGACCATCTGGGAATACCTACCGGCACCGGCCGGCTAAGACCGTCTCCGGAATCCACCGCACGCCACCATGGCGTGGATCCAGGAGCTCTCCAA
>NW_017143775.1:0-315 GCF_001652005.2 Ceratina calcarata
AGAAAAGCTTCAATTTTATAAATAACGGGAAAAATTCTACAAAAATAGGAGAATGTTTGCGAACAGTCAATTCCATGCCCATCCGCCCGGTTCATTTAATTGTACATTTTAAGGCATTGAAGAAAATAAAATGTTGAAACGTAGGCGTACTTCACTTCGTACTGCTGCGAGAACCGTGCGTTATTTTATTAACTTTCCAACAATAACTCCGTAGCCGTTATCCTGTTGCAAGTGCGTTGCGTACAGGATTAAAAGGCTGTAGAATTTATCGGAGTCATTCTGCGTTTAGTGTGGCTTGTGACTGTGTTTCGTGTC
>NW_017143776.1:0-315 GCF_001652005.2 Ceratina calcarata
GACATAACAAGCTGTACTGATAGCTTCGGGCCAAAGTTTTAAATCTACTCCGCTGATTATAAGCATCGTTCTCGCGCTCTCTACAATGGTCTGCATCTCTCGCTCGGCACGGCCATTCTGCTCATGAATATAAGGTAAAGAGAATTCGTGAATGATACCTGCATTCGTCGTGTGCTTACGAAATTCCTCGGATGTATACTCTCGACCGTTATCAGAGCGCAGCACTTTAATCTTGTTGCCGGTTTGAGTGTGCAAAAAACTCTGAAAGTCTTTAAATCGTTCGAAAACTTCGGATTTGTGCCTCAAAAAATAAAC
>NW_017143777.1:0-315 GCF_001652005.2 Ceratina calcarata
GATAGTCGTCTCCTCCCTGAGGTTTATTTTTTAAAAAATGAATTGGCCCTTCGCGGTGAAAGCCCGCCGACTGAAATGGCCACGATAATATCGATGATGAATCGGCCGGGCTCTCTCCCGCTAAATGAACGCTTAGCGAACGTTGTTATAAAGTTCATAGAATTGATTGGCTGATACGTCACTTCATCCGTAGATTCGATTATTTTTTGGAAACGACAAACTCGATGGATTTGAAATCCTATATAAGATTCAAACACGATAATTAAATTTAAAATTGATTTCCGTATTAAAAATTATATCATCCCCTTCACGTCC
>NW_017143778.1:0-315 GCF_001652005.2 Ceratina calcarata
AATTTACCTATAGAACCCTTAATCAAAACTTTATAAAATATTACAAGAGGTCTTAATATTAGCACGTTAAATGAAAACGAAATATCGATTTTAGTATTCGCCGGCGATATCACCCGATTAGCACGAAATAGAAGCGAAGCTCAAAAGCAGTTAAATATAACATACAAATATTTAGACAATCTAGGTATGTCCTTAGCTTTATCAAAATGCTTAACGCTCGAAATTAAAACACAGCGGGATACATGGTACATATCAGATCCGAATTTAACTATATCGGGTAATAAAATACCTGAAGCGAATCCTGAAAAGATCTTC
>NW_017143779.1:0-315 GCF_001652005.2 Ceratina calcarata
ACGCGATCGGGGCTAAGAGGTACGCTGATTGCACCAGTCGTGCTATCTGCGGTCGCTCGCTAGATAGGACAAAGAAAGTTGTTGTACCCATCGAGTATCCGATGTAGGCCCTCAACAAGTTTTGTTTCGTTTCCACGATATGAGTGAGCATCGCCGGTAGATCGTAAATGCCTGATTCGTGCCAGCTGAATGAACAAGCATCTTATTAATTAACATACACCTCACGTATTTATTTGTTAGAAGTACCTGAAATCCCAAAATCTTCTATCGTTGATGGTTAGATTAACGTGAGCCCTCGAATAAGTGTTCCCCCGA
>NW_017143780.1:0-315 GCF_001652005.2 Ceratina calcarata
AATTATACACTTGAGGCTCGTTTGTTTCTCTTAATGAAATCAATTCGATTATTTTCGTACCTTTTTATGATAACTATTAAAGGAAAAAATGTAATAGGGGCAATGAAATTGATGAACTGTACTACCTATGGAGGGAGTAATCCCAGATCGCTGACAAAAGGCCATTAGTTGCCATATCAACCGGAACGTAGTCCAATATTACATCCGATCCCATAGGCACCAGATGAAACATGCCCAAAGCCGCCAGCAATGTCAATAAATAAGGTCCATTGTTCGTGTCTATCCATCCTCGATGCGGTTCCCGTATCGCGTTTA
>NW_017143781.1:0-315 GCF_001652005.2 Ceratina calcarata
ATTGGTCAGGAGAATGAACAAAAGAGGACAATAAAGCGCTTAACCCTTTCGGTACAGAGGCGCTGGCCGCGGTTATACATTCGTGGGCCGGGGAGATTTTCCGCGAATGCTTAAAATGTATCAAACAAGTCCACATTTCTTGGCCGTGCGCGCGAGCATTCGCGTGCGCTGCTTGACGGTGCACCAGGTCCTTCAGTGCGTGCCCGGTCGTAAAAACCGACCCTTTCATGTGGATTTTGCGCGTTGCATAGGTCTGTAGTCGGCTTTAGAGTTTCCAAAATGCGTTCAACGCGATTCAACCGATCATCGCCGCGC
>NW_017143783.1:0-10942 GCF_001652005.2 Ceratina calcarata
AATTTTTTACACTTTGTTCATTAATATAATTGATAGTTAAATTATCTTTACTATTAACAAGTTTATTTGTTAGAATAGTTTTGTTCTTGATCAAATAATGCGATACATGTTATTTAATCTTATCAACAGTTTCATCTTTTTAAATTTTTTTAACTATGATTTTTGGTATGCGTTTAGACTCTGGCCCAACGGTGCAACGCAATACAATTGTGCAGGGGCACCTGTCACAAATGCGGCTCGTTTTTGCTATCCCGCGAACTTGGTGGCTGCTCCTTCACGTACGTCCTCTCACTGGACCCTTGGAGACAGCCGTTGGTCGATCGTCCTTGATAAACGAAGATTCACGGTTTATCTTTCACCAGGCAGGGATGTACTTGACAGACACTTTACAATTCGCACTGTCTTCCACCACGGTATAACGTCGACTCCAGAATTCGTTAACAATCCGTCACCTCGGTCGAGGTAGGCAATCGCGAGATATTGTGACGGTCCCCTTTAAAGCACCTGCATGTATTTTGTTTCCTAAAGAATTTATAAGATAACAACCGGATGTCGATCAGGCTACACATAACAACGATATGCTACTGAGAATTCTACTTAAAATGCTACCCGAAGCATTTTGCGTATTAGACCACACAGTAGGATATGCGCCCGTCACTAAAGCGTTGAAACATAAGAAAGTAAGATAAGAACAACCCAAAACCTCGGGCAGTCGAGCAGTCAGTTAGGGAGTCAGTCAGCAATCGTCTGAGCTATTGTGCGTGTCTACTCTGTATCTCGAAAATAAATCAATTGTTCACAGTGGTGATTTTCAAGTGTTAACAATTATTTTAAAAGTACACGCCCTTACGTGACAATATCACCGTCTCGCTCGCACTTAGGTGACGCGTCACTCGCGCGTCTTCATACTCCGTTGCACTCTGCACGATTCGAACTCTTCCGGTCGCGGAATTAGAACCTCGTGACCGTTTCAACGATCGAGCAGGCAATAAACTCGGCGCGGTTTTTGCTACGTTCTCGCGGTGACTTTCTCGGAACATCAATATAGTCCAGAGATTATTATTATTTCGGATTATTAATTCGAACCGGAGAGGCGGTTAGGAAATTAACTTTTTCCTTTTTTAAACAACGTCCTTATATACAATAATATTTGGCAGAATTTTAACATAATGTATGACAGACTGCTGTCATTCTGACAAGAAATCTGGCGGCAGATCTGCTTTCACGGTTGACGGCAGAATGGTTGTAGATTGACGACAGATCTGCCGGCCAGATCTGCAGTCGGTCTGCAGTCATTCTGTCGCCAGCTCCTGATGTCACATCTGGCGCGTTTTTGCTGCCAGATTGATGGTAGATCTGCCGGTAGGGTCTGCGGTCATTCTGTCGGCAGATCTGCTATCAATGCATGTCTCGGAATGCATACTCTCAGAGGAAAATCGTGCATTCTGGGACACCCCGTATAGTACATCGCAGGGCATAAAGCGCGCTTATTTGAACAGCAAAGTGGTGCCATTTTGCGAAATTTCGAATTCTGGCTCCAGTAAAGCATCAGTCTTCGTATGAATGACATGGCCTCTATTCAGAGACAATCTTAAGATCGTCTGAAGCATTTGTTATTTCTGTGTATCCTATATTTCCAGTCCTTGTCTTGTACGGGAAACAAGGACTTAAGCAAATGTTTAAGACGATCTTAAGAATAAGCAACAACTTTGAATACCGGCCATGGAATGAATTGAAAAGATACTGCAATTGAAAAAAGAGAAGATACTTGAAAAATGCGGTGTCTAGTAAATGGAACAAATTCAGTCACGTCTGGTGAGGATCTTTATTACATTCTTCTTACATATTACAGCATGTTTTTTTTTATGTCGGATGTGAGGAATGCATTTACGCACCATAGAGGTTGTCAACACCCTCCGTGTGTGGGACTCTGGGGCTGATGCCCTAATACCCACTACACCCCACCTCCGNTTCGATCGGGACCGTTTAAAGTCGGAAGCCCTTTGCCTGTGTGGTGATCGGAATTGCAGCTTGTCACGGCGTCGTCGTGGTCACATACCCGCTCTGCAACGTTCAGTTGTAACCGGTGTTACGCCTGGTGCTGACCGGTGCATCCTCCTGCGTTACGGCATACCGGTATCGGCCCGGGACCCCGGTCGCAGTTGTAGGCCCACCGAGGTTTTCCTTAGGGAATTTAAAACAGTACCAGAGAGGCGCGACGTGGTCGTCACCGAGCTCCCTGCGAATTGTATTTCGCAGTGCACCAGCGTGAGCTGTTAAGGAAACAGTTCGGAGTGCTTACAACACTCCGACTTTTCTAAGACAGCGCTGTTACAAATTATTTGCGGCACGAGAGGAAGAGTTGTACTCTGATCGTGCCGCCGCAATTATACGGCAGTCCACGCCACTTTAATCATATTCGTTTCCCTCTAGTTTCAGAAATTAATAAGGAAGAGACAGGGTGAAGTGCACCGGGGACAGGAGTTTATATTCTGATCCGTCTCGATTTTGTATTGAATACTCCTTAGTTTAATTGAATAAACGGTATTTGGGTTTAAGGGAAATCGACGGCGTGCATTTTATTTTACAAACCCGATTCTCTATTCCCGGCAGTTTAGTTTAGGGCACCATCCCTAACATTTTGGTCCTTCGAGCCGGATAGCATTGAGAATCGGAAGTGACTATCAGAATTCGAGTGCGTTCCTCAATTCTGAGCGTGTTGAGAGAAGGTTGAATTCTCTGACAACATGTCAATTCAACGTACACCACCAGTTGCCGGTAAAGGCTCCTTCGAAGACTTCCTCCAGCAGCATTTGGATAAATGCGAGAGGGAGATCGTAAAATTGGTGACCAATGTCAAGAAGAAGGGCAGAGCATGCTTTTCCGTGCCGATGCTTAGCGGTAGGCTAGCGGGCTTGGAAAAGTCATGGCAAGAGGCCCAGGAACGCCATGAGATAGTTCTGACCAAGGTAGCCCAAGCCGATCGGGAAAAGCTGGATTATTTCCAGGAAGATTTCATCGGCACGTTGCAGGAAGCGGTGTACGACGCGCGAGATTTCTTCAACGAGGAATTGGCTGCGTTACAGCCTCCGCCTCCAGCTCCCGTCGCACCCGCACCAGTTCCTGCACCTGCAGCGGTTCCACCGCAAGCTGCAGCAGAACTGCCTCCGCCAGCTTATGGCTATTCGCCCTTCAGGCTGCCCGAGACGAAAATACCTCGGTTTAAGGGAGATCCTAGGGACTGGTTCAGTTTTCGGGATCTCTTCCGGGCGGTCATCATTGACAACCGGCATTTGTCCGACGCACAACGACTGCAGCAGTTGAGAACCTGCGTTGAAGGCGCCGCCTTGAGGTCGATTGTCAACCTGGAAATTTGTGACAGAAATTTCCAAGTAGCGTGGAATACGCTGGAACGACAATTCGCCAAGGAGCGAGTCGTTGTTAAATCGTTATTGGCTCCGTTACGGGAGCTCAAGACGATTAAAAAGGACAATTTGGAAAGTATTGAACAGGTGACCATTGATCTTCAGCAGATGGTTGAAGCTCTGCGACGATGGGACTGCCCGGTGGAATACTGGAGCATTCTACTCGTAGACAGAGTCACTGAGAAGTTCGATGAGAGCTTAAATTTAGAATGGGAAGAATCGATCCAGGACACGGATCGATTCCCGACGTTCGAGAGGCTCGTGCGGTTTCTTGAAATGAAAGCGGGTGCTTTACGATCCGTCCATGGAAAGTCCGTAACTCGTAAGCCCGAACGATCACGCACTGAGAGAAATCGAGTGCGTTCCCATACAAACACCTTAAGGAATGAGGAAGCTCCGGAAGAAAGGTGTTTTTATTGCCGCAAACCTCATGCGTTACGTGAGTGCGAGCAATACATGCTACTTACTCCTGGCGAACGGTATAAGTACGCAAAGACGAGCCAGCACTGCATCCTGTGCTTGTCGTCTAAGCATTTAGCAAACGCTTGCCCATCGTCAACTCTATGTCAGAAATGCGATGGGAGACATCATACATTGCTTCATTTCGAGCAAGCCAGTGCAGCGAGTAACACGCAGCCTGCATCTCGGAGCAATGCCGGCACGAGCGATACCAGACGGTCAAACAGTAGGTTTGCGAAGAAAAGAATAAATTCCAAGCCGACGTCAAACAACGCGGTGTCGTCTCATTGCGGTGCAATGTCAAGCAAAGTGGGAAATGCAGTGTTGCTTGCGACGGCCCTCGTGCGTATACACGGGCCCAATGGAAAATCGAGAGTCGCTCGGGCACTCCTTGACCAGGGGTCCGAGGCCTCGTTCATCTCTACGAGCTTGGTAGATGATCTGCAGCTCGTACGACATAAAAGTCCAGCGGTAGTGACTGGACTTGGCGGTGACCGAACCGCGACCCTAAAATACAGCGTCGAAGTGGGACTAGGCAGTGTCGAGTGCGAGGAGTCGATGCTACGAGCGAGAGCCCTCGTAGTGTCAAAAATAACCGCATACACTCCGCCACAGGTCAGTGTGCCCTTGAACGAACTGTTCAACGACTTGAAACTGGCCGATCCCGAGCCTATATCGAGTAGGCGTATCGATATGCTGTTAGGAGCTGATATATATGCGCTCATTTTGAAAGGAGGCATCCGTCGGATAGACGAGAACTCTCCGATCGCACAGGATACAATGTTTGGATGGGTGCTTTCCGGACCATGCAAAGGTGCCACAACTGCACGTAATGTCAGAGCGTTGCAGTGTAACGTACTAGAATCGCTGGACGAAGCGATTCGGAGGTTTTGGGAAGTGGAAGCTGTACCCATGAAGGCTCCGAAAACATTGGAAGAGGAAGAGTGCGAGGCACATTTCTCTAGAACGGTCCAGCGGACGAACGAAGGTCGATTCGTCGTCCGCCTTCCCTTTAAGGTACCGCATCCGGAGATTGAGCTGGGAGATTCCCTACGATGTGCTCTCTCCGCGTTGACGAGATTGCGGAAAAAGCTGGACCAGGAGTCGACACTCGTAACGCAGTACAGCGAATTCCTGGCGGAGTACGAGTCGATGGAACATATGACGAAGCTCAGGTCAATTGAGCCGTCCCGACTGTACATCCCGCACAGGGCTGTAGTTCGTGCGGAAAGCATGACCACTAAGCTGCGAGTTGTTTTCAATGCGTCAAGTGTCACGTCAAGCGGCCGCTCGCTGAATGACCTTCTTCATATCGGGCCAAAATTGCAGCGGGACATTACCATTATCCTAACGAATTGGCGGTTGTACCAATTCGTAATGGTAGCGGACATCGAGAAGATGTTCCGCCAGATACTCGTTGCCCCGGAAGACCGACGCTATCAGTGCATCTTGTGGCGTGCACCAAAAACCGAACAGCTTACGGCTTTTGAATTGAACACCGTGACGTATGGAACGGCGTGTGCCCCATATTTGTCAATGCGTACCCTTCTCGAACTCGTGCGTGAGGAAGGAGCGGAGTTCCCTCTCGCAGTTCCCGTGATCGAGAAGGACGTTTACATCGATGATGTGTTCATCAGTGCACCAGATAAAAAACGAGTGGACCTCATTCGGAATCAGGTGTGCCAATTACTGCAACGAGGAGGTTTCCACTTGAGAAAGTGGGCGGGAAACTCAGCGGACTTGCTGCGAAACATCCCGATAAGTGAGCATTCACACGCCGTCGACCTGTCTCTGTTCGAAGATTCAGAGTTAAAGGTACTCGGTTTACGATGGGTGCCATCGGCGGATTACTTTTATTTCAATTTGACCAGGTTTCAACCGTCCGCAACTCCACCGACGAAGCGTTCTTTGTTTTCCGAGATTGCGAAGCTCTACGATCCGCTTGGTTGGTTATCACCGGTGGTCGTTAGAGCAAAGATATTAATGCAATCACAATGGTTAGAAAAGATACACTGGGACCAGTCGGTATCGATGGAAACCCACAGAACATGGAACAATTTCTGTGAGGACTGGATCAAATTGAATAATTTGCGAATTCCGCGATGGATTGGAATAGGAGCAGATGTCATCTCCGTGGAGTTGCACGGCTTCTGTGATGCATCGCTCGCTGCGTATGCCGCCGCCGTGTACATACGAGTAACCACGGCGAGAAACAAAGTGGTCACATCTTTGTTAATAGCAAAATCGCGAGTAGCTCCCATCAAGACGCTTACCGTTCCTGTTCTGGAGCTGAACGGTGCCCTCCTCCTCGCCGAGCTGTTAAAGCACGTGGCGAGTTCGCTTGCAGTACAAGCGGAGCGTGTTTTCTGCTGGACGGATTCCACGATTACACTCGCGTGGATTAAAAAACATCCGTCGACCTGGAAGCTGGTTATAGCAAACAGGGTGTCAAAAATCCAGACCACGTTGCCCACCGCGGTTTGGCGGCATGTTCCCACGCGTTCCAATCCTGCCGACCTGAACTCTAGAGGAGTCGAGGCAGAGGAGCTTTTGAACTCAAAGCTGTGGACGCAAGGGCCAAGTTGGCTGCAAAAATGTGAAGCAGAGTGGCCTGTAACCCCTGCTTCCATAGATACTGACGATGGAAAACGTGTGACCTACGCCCACGTCACCACCCAGAAGGGAGAATGGGAGCTGCTTTCCCGCTTCTCCAAGTGGAGTCGTCTCCTTCATGTGGTGGCCTATTGTATCCGGTTTTATAGGATACTGAAGGGCGACAGGAAAAAGGATAACACGGCGCTCGATTTCGCTGAGTTGCAGGATGCAACAGATCGAATCGCTCGGCACCTCCAGCGTATTCATTTTGAAACGGAATGCCGATGCTTAGAAGAACATCGTGCGATTCCTGCGCGGTCGCAGTTAATCAGTTTGAATCCGTTTTTAGACGAGCAAGGAGTTCTGCGAGTCGGCGGACGACTGAAAAATGCGGTCATCGCATGGGAAACCAAGTTTCCGATAATCCTGCCGAAGCACGATGTGTCTACATCGATAATTCGGCAGTGTCATTTGAATACGCTGCATGGAGGAATGCAACTGACGATGGCCACCGTCAGACAGCGATTTTGGATTATTGGCTGTCGTAATGCAACGCGTACGGTAATTCATCAGTGCGTGGAATGTACTCGATGGCGTGCTCAGCCATCGGTACAAATAATGCAGAATCTGATACCGGAACGGTGTCGTCCGGCGCGTGCATTTACGAATTGCGGAGTGGATTATGCCGGACCTTTTCAAGTCCGAGACTCCGCCGGCCGAGGCAAAACGGCGCATAAGGCGTACATAGCGGTGTTCGTCTGCTATGCAACGCGAGCCGTTCATGTCGAACTCGTGCACGATTACTCGACAAGTGCATTTTTGGCTGCATTCGATCGCTTCATTGCGCGAAGAGGAGTCCCTTCCTGCGTATTCAGAGTTAAAGGTACTCGGTTTACGATGGGTGCCATCGGCGGATTACTTTTATTTCAATTTGACCAGGTTTCAACCGTCCGCAACTCCACCGACGAAGCGTTCTTTGTTTTCCGAGATTGCGAAGCTCTACGATCCGCTTGGTTGGTTATCACCGGTGGTCGTTAGAGCAAAGATATTAATGCAATCACAATGGTTAGAAAAGATACACTGGGACCAGTCGGTATCGATGGAAACCCACAGAACATGGAACAATTTCTGTGAGGACTGGATCAAATTGAATAATTTGCGAATTCCGCGATGGATTGGAATAGGAGCAGATGTCATCTCCGTGGAGTTGCACGGCTTCTGTGATGCATCGCTCGCTGCGTATGCCGCCGCCGTGTACATACGAGTAACCACGGCGAGAAACAAAGTGGTCACATCTTTGTTAATAGCAAAATCGCGAGTAGCTCCCATCAAGACGCTTACCGTTCCTGTTCTGGAGCTGAACGGTGCCCTCCTCCTCGCCGAGCTGTTAAAGCATGTGACGAGTTCGCTTGCAGTACAAGCGGAGCGTGTTTTCTGCTGGACGGATTCCACGATTACACTCGCGTGGATTAAAAAACATCCGTCGACCTGGAAGCTGGTTATAGCAAACAGGGTGTCAAAAATCCAGACCACGTTGCCCACCGCGGTTTGGCGGCATGTTCCCACGCGTTCCAATCCTGCCGACCTGAACTCTAGAGGAGTCGAGGCAGAGGAGCTTTTGAACTCAAAGCTGTGGACGCAAGGGCCAAGTTGGCTGCAAAAATGTGAAGCAGAGTGGCCTGTAACCCCTGCTTCCATAGATACTGACGATGGAAAACGTGTGACCTACGCCCACGTCACCACCCAGAAGGGAGAATGGGAGCTGCTTTCCCGCTTCTCCAAGTGGAGTCGTCTCCTTCATGTGGTGGCCTATTGTATCCGGTTTTATAGGATACTGAAGGGCGACAGGAAAAAGGATAACACGGCGCTCGATTTCGCTGAGTTGCAGGATGCAACAGATCGAATCGCTCGGCACCTCCAGCGTATTCATTTTGAAACGGAATGCCGATGCTTAGAAGAACATCGTGCGATTCCTGCGCGGTCGCAGTTAATCAGTTTGAATCCGTTTTTAGACGAGCAAGGAGTTCTGCGAGTCGGCGGACGACTGAAAAATGCGGTCATCGCATGGGAAACCAAGTTTCCGATAATCCTGCCGAAGCACGATGTGTCTACATCGATAATTCGGCAGTGTCATTTGAATACGCTGCATGGAGGAATGCAACTGACGATGGCCACCGTCAGACAGCGATTTTGGATTATTGGCTGTCGTAATGCAACGCGTACGGTAATTCATCAGTGCGTGGAATGTACTCGATGGCGTGCTCAGCCATCGGTACAAATAATGCAGAATCTGATACCGGAACGGTGTCGTCCGGCGCGTGCATTTACGAATTGCGGAGTGGATTATGCCGGACCTTTTCAAGTCCGAGACTCCGCCGGCCGAGGCAAAACGGCGCATAAGGCGTACATAGCGGTGTTCGTCTGCTATGCAACGCGAGCCGTTCATGTCGAACTCGTGCACGATTACTCGACAAGTGCATTTTTGGCTGCATTCGATCGCTTCATTGCGCGAAGAGGAGTCCCTTCCTGCGTATTCAGCGATAACGGGACAAACTTTGTTGGAGCGAACAATGAATTAACACGAGAATTCAATCGTTGTTGTAACTCGCCGGAATGGCGCGATAAATGCAGTGGATTGGGAGTACGATGGAAATTCAATCCGCCCAGTGCACCGCATTTCGGTGGAATGCAAGAAGCCGGTGTGAAATCGGTGAAGCATCATCTTAAAAGGATCATGGGAGATTTCACACCGACCGGGGAAGAAATGCAGACGTTGCTCTGTAAAATCGAGGCGAGCTTGAATTCTCGACCGATTGCCCCGTTAAGCGATAGCGCGGATGATTTCGCGACCCTCACACCTGGTCACTTTCTGGTGGGCGGTCCGCTGAATGCGCTTCCGAAGGAATCTGTAGAGACAGAAAAGATCACGCGGCTTACGCGTTGGAGAGTTCTACAAAAATTCCACGAACAACTCTGGAGACATTGGACGAGGGATTATTTAATCTATCTCCAACAGAGAAATAAATGGCAAACCACCCAAGAGCAACTGCAGCCTGGCGATTTGGTGCTGGTGCAAAATCCTCTCGTTCCTCCTAATCATTGGGAGATGGGGAGAGTTGAAAAAGTTTTCCCGGGAACCGATGAAAATGTAAGAGTAGTCGAGGTCCGTACAGCAAAAAACACATACAAGCGGCCGATCACGCGGATGTGTAAATTGGCTGTCGGTTAAATTCCCGTTCGCATCAAATTCATCAAGAATAATAATAATATCGAACGATCGGCGGTAACGCTGTTTTTCTGATATCGGCCGTTACACGGGTATCCAAAGCGATGGAAACAGGTGAGAAGTACAGCATCAATCATTCGATCGATGTTTGTGTACCCTTTTTGCCACTTGTAATATCGAGGTACCACCTCTTTAGACTTTCCCGAAGGTACATTCGTGGAATTTCGGATTTGCTGATTTCGAAAACCCGTTGGTTAAACGGTTAGTACGGCCTAAGATATCGAACGACGCGAATGTACCGGTGACGGAAAAAGTGCAGGAGACGGTCGTTTGCGAGATGATTGCTGAGGAAGAAATGGCGCCCAGTGAGGACACCGCCTTTAACCAGAAATTTAATCAATGCTTGACTCTGGCTTACGTGGCGGGAACGACCCGAAAAAATCCAGCCCCGATGGACACCGCGGACCAGGATGCGGAAGGGGTGCCGTGCGAAGTGAGGACCCCTCGCCCGTCTGTCGAAACGTCGACAGCAGTTCACCAGGACGAGAGGGCTCCTCCGCGTCAAGAAGCAGTAAGACGAGGCGAGCGAGCGCCGGCTCGGGATGAGATCCTTATTCCTCTCGCTCACTGCACGTTAAGAATACCTGGACACATTCCAAACGGGGCAAGGAAATACAGGTGTAAAGTGCCCCAGGGACGATACGTACTCCGCTGGAATGCGGAGAGAATTCTCGAATCGATGATCTTGAAACCTATCGGCGCTGCATCGAATAACCACCGACCCAAACCTGTACCAGCACCAGCACAGGCGCAGGTTTCGCCGCCGGTCCATTCAACGTCCAGCCGCCGACGTCGAGGCCCTCGGACGCAACGTGACCGAAGTCCGCAGCCGCGGAACCAGCCGCAACAACGTCCAAGACGATCCGGGCCTGCTGACCGCCACCACCCGCAGGATCGACCCGAGCGACGTCCAGAGGGACATCCGACGACCAATTATATTATATTAAAAAAAAATTGGAAAAACTCTTATACCTAATAACATAATTATAAAAATTATACTTAAATTTATTTTATATAAATTTATTCAAGGATAAATTAATCACAATAATATAGATAATAAAAACATAAATAAAGGTCTTATTATAAAAAATAAATAATTACTATAATCTAAAAACAATCATTCTTTTGAAATTAATTTTAAAGCATCACTAAAAGGTTGTAATAAACCCTTAAAACC
>NW_017143785.1:0-315 GCF_001652005.2 Ceratina calcarata
ATGGATCAAGTGGTGCTCGTCCTAATAACGAAGGAATTATACTGGAACTTACAAAGCTGTGGAAATACTATCCATGCCATCGTCCATATCTTGTACCATATAATTAATATAGAACATGTACATGAAGATGACAAGAATGATCGACGAAGAAATTAGCGTTTGATCATCCATTCTATGTATCGATTGCGACAGCTAAAAGAAGTTCTTCCAGGTTTTAATCTTCTTATTAACCCTTTGACTACTGTAGACGCCAATTTGGGGTCCGAAACACATTGGCTTCCCGGTACTGTAGGCGCCAATTGGCGTCCAAATCAA
>NW_017143786.1:0-315 GCF_001652005.2 Ceratina calcarata
ATATAATATTCATATGAGAACAACTGATTAAAAACGGATGAATGAATGCGTGAATTTCTATTCATTTTGTTTTCTGTTTTTTCTTTCTAATCCCACAGCATCAGGACTCGCAAATTTCCTCGCGGGTAGAGGGGAGGATAAAACAGGAGGCTCCGTGTTCTCCGGCCCCGGGTGCCAATTAAGTGGGTAGATAAAGTGATTCGTGAATCCTCGCATTAATTTGCCTCTCTCTTCACAATTAAAACTATATAAGAACAACTCTCTCTCTCTCTCACTCTCTTTCTTTCTGCATTTAGAGTACCTCTTGTGTTCACT
>NW_017143787.1:0-315 GCF_001652005.2 Ceratina calcarata
AATTTAAATAATGCACATATCTCAAATAAAATTTAATAGTGTGTGTTCAGTTTTGCTCTTAATCCTAAATTGATTATTTTCTTGATTTATTATCTTCTGCATGAATTTTGTACTCACTGAATTAATGGTTTGTTTCGTAACAAATTTCAATTCATTTTTAGAAGTCTTTTGAATGGAATCAATAAATATTGTTTGGTGTTATTTTAGATGACAGTTCTTATCGACTCACCTATCTATCAATGTTGTTCCAAAATCAACATTATAGTCTATATGTAGCACACATTGCTTGTGCATCTAAACATAGCAGCATCACAG
>NW_017143788.1:0-315 GCF_001652005.2 Ceratina calcarata
GGTTAAATAAAATCGGTTACTTATTTAAAATTCGTGTATATTGGGACAAATTCTTTTCACAAAAAAATTACACCCAATGTTTCCGATGTCAGAAATTCGGGCATGCAGTATCGAACTGTAACGTTCAGCCCAGATGTGTCAAATGTGGCAAGGCACATCACACCTCAACTTGCACGAAACCAATTGAGGAGGCGCCGACTTGCGCCAACTGCGGTGGAAACCACACCGCTAATTATTCCGCGTGCCCGGCACTCCTAGATTACCTCGCCTTTAGGGACAGGGGTAAGATGATCAGGGATAGGGCCCCGGCCTTTA
>NW_017143789.1:0-315 GCF_001652005.2 Ceratina calcarata
ACTCGTGCTGCTAACAAACTACCTGCGAATTGATACCGCTCGCAGGTGTTTTAGTAGACTGTATTAAGCGGGAGCGAGATTCCTCGAGCCTCCCAGTCTTCGACCAGAGGACAGATTTCCAATTCCTCGGTACGAATAGGAACGGGTTAAAAATGCCCTGCCGAACGTGAAAAACGCCACGTTCGACGCCGATCCCTTTCGTTCATGAAGTGATCATCTGCAGTTGCAATACTGCCCGAACGATGATCTTCACCAGGAAGTATTCTCAGCGTTGGTTTAACGATGCTCAACGTCGAAAAACCGTTGAAGAACGTG
>NW_017143790.1:0-315 GCF_001652005.2 Ceratina calcarata
TTTTTTTTTACTGTATTGGTTGAAAAAAGTATACTTATGCCCTAAAATTCGTCGTACGAAAGTTATCGGGGGAAAAGGGTTTCTCCGAATAATTTCGACGTCCGGAGTATTTAAATTGCAGCAAGTTACTTACAATGGATAATATTAACGACAGTTTACGAACATTGTAATGTAAAGAGAACACAACGTAAATGCTCCGGACATCGAAATTATTCAGAGAACTCCTCCCCCAATAACTTTCGAACGATGAATTTCAGGGTATAAGTATACTTTTTTCAACCGATAAAGTAAAAAAAAATACAGGTCTCCACTTAA
>NW_017143791.1:0-315 GCF_001652005.2 Ceratina calcarata
GCAAATGAGAATTTTATTCTAGGTCCGGTCAGACCTAATCGCAGGGGCTCCGCCACCGTATGGTGCAAATTTGACGAGCGAGCCGCCTTCAAACTCCTCTCCATCCAGAATTTAAGAATCGGATGGTCTGTTGCTAAATTCCAACCTCTGGAAAACAGGCCTATACAATGTTACAAATGTTGGTCATATGGACATGTCCGTAATACTTGCTCCTCGGTCATCGACATGGGCGGACTGTGTTATAAATGCTGCCACGAAACTCACCCAGGTAACACATGCCCATCCATCAACCCTATCTGCAAATTATGTGAACGC
>NW_017143792.1:0-315 GCF_001652005.2 Ceratina calcarata
ATGGTCGCGTCGTCCCCACTTTCCGGCGTGTACGGAAAGATACGAGATCCCTGCAGGGGCCTTTCATACTTTCACAAGGGTCGCGATCTTTACGTATCTCTCTCTCTCTCGGTCGTTCTATTCTTAAAAACACTTTACCATCCGTATCAGACTAAAATCTCGACATCCCTAGAGAGAAGGTAAAACTTCTCTCCTTGATAGAGCTAGCTATCTTCTACTATCTCGCGAAGGGTCGAGTCTCACGGAGGGAAAATAAAAAGTCGAACCGCGTCGTATACCTGTCCATCCAAACGACGCGGTCTCGACAGTCCAGGA
>NW_017143793.1:0-2957 GCF_001652005.2 Ceratina calcarata
TCAAGGTTAACGTCTGACTTGTTACTGACTTCCACTACTTACAATCGTTTCTTCTTATCTCCTTTTGTCAGTTTAAAGAAATTTTGTTTAACAAAAATTGTTCTAATCTTTTAGGCTCGTTGGCAATAATTTCATTTTAATTAAATTATTACATAAAACATCAGATTTTCATATTTTATGTTAAGGTCTAAAATAGTTTTGCTGTAGGAAACGTCTGAGATTCTGAGAACAGCGACGTTCAACGGACGTTGTAAACTCGAGGAACGCATCGTACAACTGAAAATCGATGCCACCGTAAAGGTTACAACCACCAGATGGATGCAAAGAATTCGACTTTATATTCCTGGCAAACACACGTTGCCATACACTGAACCGAATGATCTGTTTTTATGGGAGCTATCGAGCCAGATACGAAAATATCGATCTTTAACGCCACCCAGAAATGCGTTAATCGTAAACCTGAAATGCAGATTTTATAGCTGCTTGCAACGCCATTTTAAGAGCTGTTCTATTAAATGTTTGCATCGTGTCGTAGCTGTTATCGTTTCAGCTCGATAACTTAATTAGTAATTTAATTTCTCTATTAATATCGTCCATCGAATTTATGTTAACAATTTACCCACCAACTGGACAAATAGAAATTGAAAGAATTTTCGTACACGAATTAAAACCCATATTTCTGTTACACGTTCAATTAGTAAAATTTTTTAGATCGTCGAAAACAAACCCCTCATGAATAAATTCAGGCATAATTAAAATCTGGGGAATCTGCATATCATAAAACGGAGTAATTTCAACTGCAATTATTATGAAACCAGTCTTGCATAATTAATTAACGATAACTGAGTATCACTGAGAACATTATTATTATTATTATTAGTATTATTATTATTATTATATACTCAAATGGGAAACGGAACAGATTTTCAATTTACTGAGTTGCTGTTTGAAATTCCTTAAGAATTGAAACTTTTTATTAAATTGGCCGTTGAATCGCTTTAGCTTTACGTCGTAAAAGGTTACAGGCTCGTTGTAAAGTTTCAGCTGCTGTAATGCCTTTCATGGCACAGCGGCTGGATTATACTTTTAAATGGCGAGCCGAACGAAATCCTTGGTACTGGATCTTTTCTCGAGGCACAGCCTCGCGTACTCAGGATCCTCTGTCATGTAAATGTCTGGGGAACCTTTTCAGCTACGTTCTACCCGGTTAAGTGAATTCGAAAGGATTCGTTCAGACATTCCTTAATCAGGGAAAAATCGAGCTCTCCTATCGTCCAATGATAAATACAATGCGATTTGCATGTATTAATCCACGATTAGCTACGACAATATTTTTTTTACACAATGTTTGTTCAGCAAATATATATAATTAATTATATATTCGAATTATTCAATATTTTACTACAAATATTTTATTTTATATAAAAAGTCAGTTTTGAATAAAATATTGAAATAAGTTACCAAGAGAAGAATTGATAGAATGATGAAGATTGATTATTCATGTGAGTCGCCTTGTACTAATAAAAAAGCAATCCCAATTGGTGCAGAACATGGTCAATCGATCACAAATAGGAACCATTAAAGCTCCCCTGCTTGTAACACAGTGGCCGTCGTTCCAAACCGAAATATTGGAATTCACCCCTATAAAACATCCCCTAAATAAGCTTGAGCCAGGGAAACCCGCAAAGTATTCCCTCTTTCTTATCTTAAAAACAAACCGGAAGCCCTGACATAGTGAATCGAAGAAGTAGGTCAATGTTTATCCAGAAAATCAATCAATAACAATTATTTCTGAGTCAATAGTAAAAATGCAATTCCTATTCGTGGGGAATCTGGTCGATTTATCACGAACTGAAACCGTTGCTTGCAATGCAGTGGTCGTCATTCGAAGCCAAAATATTGGATCACCATCCCGTGTAAAATGTCTCCTGAACAAGCGAGATAACTCGCTAACCATGTTATCTTAAAACCAAACCGAAAATCCTAATATTGTGAATCAAACCTTTTTGTTAAAATTTCTAAGGATTGAAACAGCCAGATTAATATTTATCCAGGAGATCGATCAATAACAATTACTTCTGAGTTAGTCTACGTTGATAAAAATAGAATTCCAATTCGTGGGAAAGCTGGCCAATTAATCAGAAACGGGCTGCACTGTTTGTAACGCAGTGGCTGCGCGGAACCAAAATATTGGATCTCACCCCTATAAACCAACCCCCGGAGAAGCGAGGATAATTCGGTAACCATGTTAGCTTGAAGATAGACCAAAAACCCTAATATTGTGAATCGAGCCCTCTCGTTAGATTCCGAAAGGGTTGAAAGGGTTTGAAGAGGGTAGGTTAACGCCGCGGTTAATGTTTATCACCTGACGTCACTTACGTACGCGAGGCTCGGCCGAGGGGGTGGAAAGCGGGGCTTCGGTGGTTCCTCTCAGGGGTCGGAGGGGGTTGCCCGGTCGCCATGGCGACCGATGGCGGGGAGTTTGGGGGATCGATGCCGCAGTATCGTAGCATCAGGTGGCCCTTGGTCCTCCAATTTCGTGTCCAACAAGTGGACAGAGAACGCACCCTTTGCCACCGGTTTCAAACGGCTCTTTTTTCGGACACTCGTTGGCGACTATTTTTTCTCGCCGATCCGGGCTCGCCGACTGGTTTCGATCTCTGCCGGCTGGGCGCTCGCATTGATAGGGGTGATGTCTTTTAGGGTGCCCGGGGGTGAGTCGCAATGGCCGGGCAATGATAGGTTAGGGTGTCAGCCAGGACTTTTTGGTAATGCAATTGATACGAGACAGGGATTTGTAAAATCTACCAGTCTTTTCATGAACAGGCGGTTGAAAATGCGTTCGATGAAAATTTCAATCCGAGAAACTCGTACGAGTAAATAAACTAATTCTTTCTCGTGTAACTTGCAATCAATAATCAAGCAAACTCTCGTACTTTATCAGAGATCCTCAGATC
>NW_017143793.1:2971-3973 GCF_001652005.2 Ceratina calcarata
GAACAGATTTTTGTATAATTCAGTAAATAAATTAGGTTAAATCGAAAATGGTTAAAATTGTTTACATCTGACAAACTGTCAATGTGGAGCTGACCAGAGATATTCATAGCACCTGCATAGTGAATGTATACTTCACTATACTGCATAATGAATGTATACTTCACTGTTTCCATCTAGGGAAATTGTATTTGTGGATGCGTGCATTGCATGTCAAACGGATAAGGTTGGGAATCGTTTTGAGTAGTTGTACGGTATTCCCTTGATAAAGATCCTACACGTTAAAATTGTATTCCCACTATTAGCGAGATTCCCTTGTGAAACGTTAATACGATGCAATGTTCTTCTACTAACCGTCGTTACCGATTATGTTGAATTATTTACACAACTTAAATAACAAAAATGAATCGATATTTATAAGAAGATGTAGTCTCTCTTAGTACTCTGTCGAATGTCTTTCACAAGGCAATTCTAAATGTCTTGGTCATATACAATACTATTCTCAGAAAGGGTCTGCTTTCTGAGATAAGGCCCGAAACAGTTTTAAGGGGAGGTAGACCCTTGTCTGTTGGTCTTCACTTCGAGTGCGTTAGCTGGCGAGCATAGACGTCCTTCCAAGCCAAGTTAAGAATAAAATATTATTCAAAATATAAAACTTTTACTTTTATTCATCCCCATAATCCAATATCATGCGTTAAATATACTCCGATCTGTTCTTTCATCGTCTTAATTATTGAACAAACTGATTCTAAGCGGTGAATTAAAAATGATCGAACGGCAAAGTAAATTTGCTTGGACACAGGGTATGTACAAGCATGTTCAGAGCCGCATGAGTGTGCTATCACGTTGACAACGGGAAAGACAGGGGGACGGACTCGGTACTCGAAGCATAGACCAGCCCCTTGTCTCGGTTAACGTGTGTGCACACAGCCACTGTGATACGTCATGCGATAAATTGATATCAGCCGCTTATGCTCCTGGACGCCGTTGCATCCAGGACGTTCC
>NW_017143794.1:0-315 GCF_001652005.2 Ceratina calcarata
CGTATATGTATATGATCAGTAGTACAGTCACTTATATGTCAGACAAAACTTTAAATGCTCATATCTTCTAAACGGTCTAGAATTCGAAAAACTACTTTTAGCATTTGTACATAGATTTTACCATTGTTTATTCGAATTTCATAATTAGAAATCTCTAACTCTATCGTAGTGACTGCTACCGTCTATAGACTAAACTCTAATTCTGATGTTATGACGCGGACGTCACATAAATTTTTAGGGATTGGTGGCCATAACGGGTACGGCCGGGAGAACGGGTGTTGAATTAAATCAATAGAATCAGCAATTAAACAAAAA
>NW_017143795.1:0-315 GCF_001652005.2 Ceratina calcarata
CGAAATAGGTGGATAACAAAAATATATTTCTATAACGAATAACTTGTAAGACTATTTTATTCAGTCTTATAAGTGAAGGACGCGACTCTACCGGACTCGTATCGGTATGGCATACAACATGAACCCGCGCAATAGTACGTTGCCAGACCACTGGCTTATAAGAAACGATCGCTTGATCGGTACTCGCGATTACAATGTATGGATTTGTACAGATTCCGCGCGTACGTAAGACCCTCGGACCTTCTCGAAGGTTCTTCCGCGAGGGCATATGTAACCGGCACCAGCGGGAAATTTGTACGGTTACAGTATAAAGAC
>NW_017143796.1:0-315 GCF_001652005.2 Ceratina calcarata
TCTTATTATATAATCTGCATAATACAGTAATCTGTATTGCCAATAGATAGACGATAGAATTAAATAAAATATTCTTCCCCTAAAAAAATATTCATATAAAATATTTTCATAAGACAATAAACATCTTCTATGCAAAATAAAAAGATTATACAGAGTATTGTTTAATTTACGACTATCTATTAGTTTTCTTAACCTATGAAATCTACTAATTTTTTATTGCTCCTTCCGTTCACAGTTACGAAAAACTTGATAATTCAGTAATTTAATAAAATCGTTACGTACATAGTACATATATAAGCTGTTTGTTTTGAAAAA
>NW_017143797.1:0-315 GCF_001652005.2 Ceratina calcarata
TGGTGGAGGTACTGCTATCTTAATTAAAAAATGTATGAATTACTCAATAGTACATGCCCCTAGTTCTAAAAACAACGAAATTTTAGAATACACCATAGTTAAGATCATAACTAATGGCAATAAAACACTGTTTTTAATCAGTGCCTACGTCACAAATGACAATCGTAAGTTGTTTACTGAGGAGCTCAACAATCTTTTCATTAATCTAAAGCTGTACAGTGACGATATTTGGTATGTACTAGCAGGAGACGTTAATGCTAGGAGAACCAATTGGGGAGACCATTCGGAGAATCAGCGCGGCAGTTACTTAAGACA
>NW_017143798.1:0-315 GCF_001652005.2 Ceratina calcarata
AATCCAATTATAAAGTAATATTATAAATGTTCTTCGTCACAATCTGATTAATTAGAAAATTTAAATGATTGACGAATATAGAATGATGAATCATCAATACCAAAATATTGATACAAAACACTACATCGAAGTTCTATTTTATTTCAACTTTATCTAGGCTTCTTCTGTGAAATCAAAATGATAGCACCCTTAGAAATTGAAGAATGATGAATTATGACTATTAAAAATTTTTATAAAAATTCATACTAATCTGAAATTCGATTCCTGCTAGCAGATGTGCTCGACTTATTGAATCCATGCTGCGAACGTGTGCAG
>NW_017143799.1:0-315 GCF_001652005.2 Ceratina calcarata
AAATATAACTGCAATGTTTTGTTGCAATATCTATCTTAAAATTGGCGAAGAACCCAAAATATTTTATCTAAATATCAATAATATTAATATTGGGTTCAATTGAGTAAACAAATTTCAATTTTGCGGCATATTTTATCAGTGTTGATACTGAAGGCACCGAATTTGAATGAGTAGCGTCATCTCGGCGGTCTTCCCGAGAATAAACGCGGTCGATGCGAAAATTTTACAGCAGCCTGCCGTATCCCTGCAATGTTTATTAACAAATTTGAATTCAACAATGATGGCGCTACTCAATGAACAATTATTGATTAGACT
>NW_017143800.1:0-315 GCF_001652005.2 Ceratina calcarata
GCGTAAAACCTAGATAACTACGTGGTGCAAATTGTTTTGTGCGAGTAAAACAATTTTCATGGTCTGCTGGAGAATTCTATATGTACTTTCAGTTACAGAAAATCATGAATTAAATTAGAACGATAAGAGAGAACTGCGATTTTCACGTTATATAGAGATTCGAAAATAACTCAGTGCATTTTCTTAAAAGACTCTTATTAAAATTCACTCTACTTGTGCGTATTTATTGTACTATTCTACTGAAATCGCTTCTGAGAGTTTCGAATTAGTCCGTACTAATGTGTTATAAAAATTACTGAATTCTGATTAATAAAT
>NW_017143801.1:0-315 GCF_001652005.2 Ceratina calcarata
TGGTCGACCCCAAGTTGGAGATCAACGGGGGAAACATACCGGCCATAGAACCCGAGGATCTGGTCACCTACCTGGGCGTCTCCATGGGACCCTGGACGGGTCTTCAGCGGACGCAAATCCACGACATCGTCAGGTCAGCTGAAAATATAAAACGGATGGGGCTTAAGCCACATCAAAAGATAAATCTGATTAGGACTCATCTCCTGCCCAGATTTATCCACAGGCTAGTGGCGAATCCACCGCCACTGAGCACACTAGAGTCGCTCGATCACGAAGTAAAACAGATCGTCAAGCAAATTCTGCACCTCCATCCAT
>NW_017143802.1:0-315 GCF_001652005.2 Ceratina calcarata
CCTTTTCGGCTCTAATTTCCTTGTTTTTCCGATTTTTCGCGTTAATTCTTCGCCATGCGGTCGTCTGTCGACGCGTCTGCGCACTTGCTTTTTCTCGCTCGATCGTCTTTTTACACTGATATTTCGTTGATTCACTTTATTAAACCACTTTCACTTCTTTCTATCGATTCTCTGATTTTTCCACGTCAGTGTGTCCACTTTTGTCCAGATTTCCAGGGATTTCTCGCGATATCTGCGTCGAAAGTCTCGATGCGAGCACGGGACGGCGTCCCACGTGCTCCGAAATTTTCAAAGTCCGATTTATCGCAAAATTCG
>NW_017143803.1:0-315 GCF_001652005.2 Ceratina calcarata
CCTATAATAGGTTTCTGTTCTGCAGCAAGTTCCATAATAGAAATTTTTGATACGTACGTTAAACCAACCGATTCTCAATTAAAATATTTATTAACGTACAAATTCAGTCAAGATCACTTAGAGTTGTTTTCTTGCGCAATTAGACATTGCGGTGGATGGTGACCTAATCCAACCGCATCACAATTCATGTCTGCCTATAAAAGACTACTGGTGCACCATGAAATTAAGGTGACGAACGGGAATGCAAATGCACAAGATGATACACAAATACTGTCCGTTTCTTCTACTCGTATAAAAAAGGTGAACTACGATTCG
>NW_017143806.1:0-315 GCF_001652005.2 Ceratina calcarata
TGAAATTGCAATTTATACTTAATTTGTGTAGAACAGCCACGAATTGATGTATACTATCTCCTTCTGTCTGTTTCCGTTGGTAGAACCAAGCAATTTTAATTTTTTGCAATTTCTAACGTTGCTGGAGCATAGAATTCCTCCAAATGTGAGGTAATCGTAGCGTACGTCTGTGTATATGGATCGAGTGGCGCTAATTTATCGCAGGTTATATCGAAAGATTTCGATCCGATGAAATGTAAAAAATAGGCCACTTTTTGCGCATCTAGCACTTTGAATACTGTAAATGCCCCTTCGAATCTTTTAAGCTAACGTTTC
>NW_017143807.1:0-315 GCF_001652005.2 Ceratina calcarata
AACACGAAGTATACATATAATCTAACTCCCGAATAATGGACAGAAATGAAATATTGATTAACGTATTTTATATTTTTGAAGTATATTTCTTAATTCTTTATCATTAATAATTTTTAAAAATATAAAATAGAGCGGCTTCTTCCGCTGCCTCGGACGCCCCGAGGAAAACGAAACATCGTTGTAATCTTTAGGACAGGGTGCAGGGAAACGCGTCTGACACGCGACTCGTAATCGGCAGCGGCATCGGATTGCCTGCTGTGTAGGGTCAACTACCTGCTTCGAGGGTTTCATGCACTTTTCCGACGATTCGACTAC
>NW_017143808.1:0-315 GCF_001652005.2 Ceratina calcarata
CGCAAACATAATTCGCAATATTAAATCTAATAAAATTAATCTAATCTAAATTAATCAATAAACTTATTCGCATAATTAAATAATAAGTCTATAATCAGTAAATTCTGAACACAAAATGATGAAGAACTGATGTATGAATCATTATCATGCCTCTTTTATCGCAATTTTTTTAAATATCTGATGGCACGTAAGAAAGCCCGTAGAATCTATGTTTAAAAACTTTGCATCCTGTAATAACTCCCTAGGCAGTACGAAAAGAAACTTCGAAGCTTGGCTTCTCAAATTCAAGTTTCCACGATGAAAAATGATATATGC
>NW_017143809.1:0-315 GCF_001652005.2 Ceratina calcarata
AGCAAAAAATCTGAAAAAATTCTCACATGTTCGCGGGACTGTACTCGATATTAGGCAATTTTTTCAGACTTTTTTTGTTGCGTAGTTAGGTCGTGAAAAGTAAAAAATGCCAAAAATGCATAAAAAAATGCTCATTTCATATAGAAGTTTTCGAGCGACATCATTTATATTTTTATGGTAGACGTGTCTCAACTCAACTATTATACCCTATTTCTTCAGATTTTTCGGTGAGGTGCGCCTTAGTTAAAAAAATTAAAAATCGATTTTTTCGACGTTTTTCGCGCGATAAAGTTCTTTATGATTCGAATTTTTAGA
>NW_017143810.1:0-315 GCF_001652005.2 Ceratina calcarata
CTTATCAGGAACTGGAGCTCCAATGTGATTTTTTAGTAAAAATGTTATTGACTACGTAATTTTAAACCGTAAATGTTAAAAATGTGATCTTGGTCATTCGCTGACAGATCACGATTGTCGACTGAATTTTGTCTGTAGTGCGAAGGCAATGGAGCCTCAAGCCGCTGTATTACTTACGAAAGAAAATCCTATTCTGAATGCATGCAACCTTCAAGTAGGTGTTTTTATAGCTAATAATGATACCAATGCCATTTGTGCCATGAGAGCAGCTAGTGATCATGAAGTGGTGAAGCAATCGGACAAGAATCATACTTC
>NW_017143811.1:0-315 GCF_001652005.2 Ceratina calcarata
ACCAAGAGCCGTCGATATGTTGATAGGCGCAGGAGTAACTACATCTCTGTTATCGGTCGGTCAAATAAATGTATCGAGTGCGAACTGCGAAGTCCTTATGCAAAAAACGCAATTCGGTTGGGTCGTAGTTGGCGGTGCGAAAGGAAGACTCGGATCAGGAAAGGCAACGTGTAATTTAAGCGAATTAGTCGAACAAATTGCGAAATTTTGGGTACTAGAGGATAATATTAGTACAAAAGTCGAGACTAGCAGAAGAAACTTTATGTGAAGCATTTTACACACAAACTACGATGCGTGAACCATCAGGCCGATATA
>NW_017143812.1:0-315 GCF_001652005.2 Ceratina calcarata
CTGTTTACAGATCTCGCCGGTAAGGACAAAGGACCGCCGCAGCGAGGAACATATTTATTTTGAATTTCCAAATTAAAATCAATTCTTGATTGTATACTTTTCTTGGGGCTATCGGGCGTTCACGCCCGGTAGAATAAATTGTTGTGTAAATTCCAAATTGGAATTTATTTCTTTTTATTTATCAACCCTGTCTCAACATACTCCTCCACGATCTTCCGGACCCCGTTAGGTCTTAATCTAACAGACTTCATCACGCGAAAAACGTCGGAAAAATCGGTTTCTGATTTTTTGAAGTACGGCGCATCTCACCGAAGA
>NW_017143813.1:0-315 GCF_001652005.2 Ceratina calcarata
TCCTAAACCGTTGAATCTACGGGAAAATTGTATACAACCTTTCTTGTAGAGGACGGCGAGATCTACAATTTCTGTATAAAAGTTTTTTGCTAGCATTAATATTTAACGAGTTATTTGCAAAAAACGAAAAAACAGTTCTTTGCATATTACTCGTAAACTATCGAAGATAGCGAAAACTTTTTATACAGAAATTGTAGATCTCGTCGTCCTCTACAAAATGGCCCTAAACAATATCCCCCTACGTCCACCCGTTTGGGAGTTATGGGCAAAAAACGACAATTTCGCGAAATCTGAAGGGGTACCCCTTGGAAAAAT
>NW_017143814.1:0-315 GCF_001652005.2 Ceratina calcarata
CGCAGCTGATTTTCCTTGAATCTGCATAGGATGGATTCACTGTTCTCCCACATTTACTGCTTGTCTACTATTCTTCTTTTTTCAATCTTTCTAATACCATTCTGGCTTGTCGTGGATGCAGGTCATCTATCAGCTTTTTTATTGAGCCCGGCCAATCACACCCCATCTTTCATGAGCTCTACTACGTATATATGCCAGCATATTATTCGTTTCCTTACTTTTGGTTAATATACTGTTTGCCGTTTCTTTTTCCTGGATAGTCAGTTCCGCTTTGAATTTGTTCAACATACGAATAGCCTCAATATCTTTATCGTA
>NW_017143815.1:0-5005 GCF_001652005.2 Ceratina calcarata
ACATCTTATATTAAACCTTTATTTCTTCTTATATTGAAGTAAATTATCTCTAATAGGAAGGATCCCTTACAGTTTTCAAAAGTGGGATAATGGAGCTTCTCGGAGTGGGAAGACGCAGCCACGTGCGGAAAGAGATGAGAACGTGAGCGGAGCCATCTTAAGTTGTTGGTCGTGCGAAGAAGAAAAAGTTGGAATCGGTACTGCTGTGTGCGTCCAGATTTCCATAGGGCGAGCGTAAAGTTTATCTGTGCTGAGCGCGTGTGGACTGAGCGTGTTGAGAAAGGAAGGTTAGACGAGGAGCGGTTGTGAATATCGTGGTAAAGAAGTCGAGATGAGTAGCCCGGCGGATCCTACTACGCTGAAAGTAGCGTTGCTAAAGGAGTTATGCAAGCAGAGGTTTGCAGACAGCGGGTACGAAGTCCGAATTAATTGCCAGATTAGATGTAGCAGATCCCTCCAAAGAATGGATTGCGGACAAAATTACGGGGAATGATTCGTACGAGAATGAGGAAGATCAGGCTACAAGCGGAGACGATGCGTTGATCCGGCGAGAGCTTGAGTTGTGCAGACGGGAAAAGGAGCTGGCAGAACGCGAAGTGGAAATGATGTGGCGTGATCTGCAGCGCCTAAGAGAAGTTTCATCAGTAGAGCGGGATGTCTTCCAAGAAAGGTCACAGAGTAATCGTGACCGAGTTAACCTGATGGAACTGAAAGAATTAATTAGTGTGTTCGATGGAAGTGAGGGCGAGTACGCAAATTGGGAGAAGTAGGTTAAGTTTGTGAGAATTGCGTATGACTTGTCCGAAGATAAAACAAAGGTGCTTATAAGTGCGAGGTTAAAAGGAAAAGCCTTGGAGTGGTTTCACTCCAAACCAGAAAACCTTCTGTCAACGCTGGATGACTTGTTAAAAAGCATGAAGGGAATGTTTGACCATAAACCGCGGAAGCTGGCGTTGAGAAAACAGTTTGAGGAGCGTGTATGGAAACATCATGAGACATTCAGTGAGTATGCACACGAGAAGATCGTAATGGGGAATCGAGTTCCAGTGGACGAGGATGAGGTGTTGGATTATCTCATCGAGGGCATCCCTGATCAAGTATTGAAAAATCAGGCCAAATTGCAAAATTTCAATTCAGTAGAGGATTTGCTCAAGGCGTTTGAGAAAGTGTCGCTGAAGAATCGGAATGCTACGGGCGGTGGTTTCGGCAGGAGTGAGGGAAAATTTTCCAGAATCGCTGCTCACGAAGAAAAGGTCGCGAAATCTACAGGAGATGGCGGACGTGGAGCGCAGGACAGGGGCGCTATACGTTGCTACAATTGTCAAGGCCACGGACACAAGTCCAAGGACTGTACGAGACCGAGGAAAGGACGAACGTGTTTCCAGTGCGGCACCGAGGGACATCTTTCCAAAGGCGAAGAGCTCCGGGAGATCGTCGGAGACACAAGTCGCACATGTTGGAGAAACAAGTATTGAAGATTTTCGGCGGACGGTAAAATACGAGCTGGAGTACGATGGCGAGCGATTTAATTTTTGGTTAAATACCTTGTTTGATACAGGAAGCCCGGTTAGTTTTGTGAAAGAAAAGTTCATTTGAACGATGCGATTGATAGAATGGAAGATTATGATTCGAGGTTCCACGAAATAAACAATTCTAAATTGAAAATTCTGGGAAGGGTTAATGTTCGGATCTGTGTAAACGAGATGTCGAGAGATAATTTGAAATTGTTTGTGGTGGATAATAACACGATGGGATCGGCGGTAGTTTTAGAGCGCGATATTCTTAAAATATTCGGTCTTAGCTTGAAACATGAGTCTGTAAATCTCGGGAATGAATCATCGGAAATTTTGAGCATAGACATTCACAATGAGGAAAACGAAAGGGGGAATGATTTGAATGTGAACTGCGAAATTTCTAGTGAGACGCGAAGGGAACTAAAAAAGCTTTTCCATGAGAAATATGTGTTACCGGAACGTCCTGAGAAACCCGAAGTAGATGCTGAAATTGAGCTGGTGTTGAAAGAACATCAACCATTTCATTTTTCTCCAAGAACTGGATGAATTGTTAGAAAAAGGAGTAATACGACCGAGTGAATCTGAATATGCATCTCCGATCGTGCTGGTGAGGAAAAAGAATGGCGAGCTTCGAATGTGCGTCGATTTCCGTACGTTGAATACATTCATAGTGCGAGATAATCAGCCCTTGCCGATCATCGAAGATCAATTGGATTTGTTAGAGGGCAAGAAATTTTTAGTTTGTTAGACTTACGGGATGGATTCCATCACATTAAGATTGCGGATAATTCGATTAAGTTCACGGCTTTCCTAACACCGTTCGGGCAATTCGAATATGTTAAGCTTCCGTTCGGGTTAAAGCCAACCCCGGCTCGATTTACGAGGTACGTAAACAAAATTCTGGAGCATCTGATTCTGAGCGGTTAAGTTGTAACGTATATGGATGATTTTTTAATAGCGACGGTGACTCTGGAGCACCATATGCGAGTTTTAAGAGAGGTTTTCAAATTGCTTGTCCGGAATAAACTAGAGTTAAGGATTGATAAGTGTAAATTATAAAAATTGAAATAGAGTATTTAGGCTACCTTGTTTCGCAAGATGGCATACGCCCAACCAAGAGCGGCGTGGAAGCAGTTTTAAATTTTCCGATACCGACGAATGCAAGGGAAGTTCGTGGGTTCATTGGATTGTGTACGTTTTTCCGGAAATTTATAGAAAATTTCTCGGGCATTGCGAAACCGTTGTATGACTTGTTGCGGAAGGACGCTAAGTTTATTTTTGGTGAAGAGGAACTTAAAGCATTCGAGTTTTTAAAAAGTAGGCTGATCGAGGCACCGATACTGTCAATTTACAATCCAAGAAACGAGACAGAACTTGGAGTTTATTCCTTGAGTTTTGGTGCGGTTCTAATGCAACGCGGGGCGGATCTTAAGTTTCATCCGGTCTTCTATTTTTCGAGAAGAGCGACAGCTGTTGAGAGTAAATATCATAGTTTCGAATTAGAAACGCTTGCGATCGTGTATGTTCTAAGACGATTCAGGATATATTTGTACGGCATTAAATTTAAAATTGTTACCAATTGTAATTCGCTTACTCTCGCGTTGAAGAAAAAAGAAATTAATCCGCGTATTCAAAGATGGGCTCTTGAACTTCTAGATTACGACTATGTTTTAGAACATCGAGAGGGTAAAAAGATGTTGCACGCGGACGGACTTAGTCGAGCAAACGGTATTCTTGTGGTCGAGGATATTTCGTTTGAATTGAATTTATCACTGTGTCAGAGCAGAGATGCGATTATCAAGGCTTTACGCGATGAGCTTGAGAAGAGCGAGCACAAATTTTTTGAACTCAGGAACGGATGATAAAAAGAACGGGAAAAATCTATTGTTCTATGTACCTGAGTATATGAAAACGAGTATATTATTTAAATACCACAACGAAATGGGACATGTCGGAGTCGAAAAGGTATATAATATTCTTAGGCGGAATTATTGGTTTCCGAAGCTCAAGGAAAAGGTTAATTATTATGTGCGCAACTGCTTAAAATGTATCGCATTCTCTTCATTAAGTGATAAGATAGAAAGAAAGCTGCATTGTGAGGATAAGGTGTCTGTCCCTTTCGAGAAAATACACTGCGATCACACGGGCCCAATAGATTCAGAGACGGTTGCGAAGAAGTTTATTTTTGTAACGATCGATTACTTCACGAAGTATGTGAAATTATACGAAACCACGAATAGTAAGGAGGCGATTGAGAGTCTTAAGCAATACATATTTTACATATTATAGTAAACCGAGAATTATTACTTCGGATCGAGGGAGTGCTTTTACGTCGGCAGAATTTTCTGATTTTGTAAAGGAATATGATATTAAGTATGTGAGAATTGCGACTGCATTGCCACAGGCAAACGGGCAAGTGGAGCGTGTTAATCGCGTGTTGAAAGCAATGCTTGGAAAGTTGACGGATAACGATGCAGGCAGAAGTTGGTATAATACAATACATGTATGATATATAATGCTCGATATGTATAATATAACACATAACATAATACAATATAAATTGAGTATGCTATTAATAATACGACTAGTAAAACAACAGGTGAAACACCGAGTAGGCTACTATTTGGAGTAGATCAAAGGGGCAAGTTTGTAGATGAAATCCGCGAATTCTTGAAAGAGGAGGTAAACCCCGAAAGGATGGATCTGAAAGACATGCGGGAAAAGGCTAGTATTAAGATTGCAAAAGCGGAGGAGTACAATAAGTCGCAGTACGACAAGAAGCATAAGGATATGCGTAAATATCGCACGGGAGATTGGGTAATGATAAAAAATTTTGACAGTACCGCAGGAGTTTCCCACAAGTTGCTGCCGCAGTTTAAGGGTCCGTATGAAGTAATAAAGGAACTGAGGAACGACCGTTATGTTGTTGCGGACATAGAAGGTTTTCAAATGACCCAGAAGCCCTATAAAGGTATTTGGGAGCCTGCGAACATGAGATTGTAGAAAGCTCCTAGTACGCACACGCTCGACGACAGAGCAGCGGCTCTGTCGGATAAGGAAACGGACTGACGTATAATAGGAGAATCGGCACTCTCGGTCGAGGATGGCCTGTAGTCAGGAGTGGCCGAACTGTAAGCGATAGGTAGCGCTGGTGTCGCGGAGCACCACCGCGCAGGCGTCGCGGACGATCGGCGGAAGTAGTGTGTGGAGAGTTCGGCACGAGGCGTTAACTAATTTGTTCACTTTTCTGTACCTTTCGAATATTAAAACATATAGCCTGATAACCGAGTTGGTTCGTAGAAAACCGGTGTCGAGAGGGAAGTTGTGTTGAAGGGAAGCATCCCTTACACTTGTAACAAAATATGTTTCCCATCAGAGTGCTCCCAAACAGTGCGGAAAATTCCAAGACTGTTTAAAATTGTTTGATACTTTTTTCCACTCTTCAATGGGTGAAGGTACCTAAAACAAAATAATGTTTTCATTTTAGAATT
>NW_017143817.1:0-315 GCF_001652005.2 Ceratina calcarata
TTTAAATTGCGATCTACTCGAATATTACAATTCCGAGCACAAATTGTTACTCATACTCTTATATCCTCTTGTGTATAATTACCTGTTCCTGTTCCTCCTTTAATAATTTGATGTTTCTTCTTTAAGAAAATTTAAGTACAATAACGATTGCACTATTCTGATAATTATCTGTCAATTGTACTCTTCAGATGTTAATATTCGATTCATTATCATAAACATTAATCAGAGATTATTTAAATCATTGATTGCTATTATTATGATAGATTGCTATTATTCCTGTCATTTCTGATATTTCTATTACATAGACTTTTTAAC
>NW_017143818.1:0-315 GCF_001652005.2 Ceratina calcarata
AGATGGCCGACAACGTGGCTCGGGGCGTGCCTCGTCCCGTTCCGCGAGTCATTTCTAACGTCAAGATGGACGACGTTCCGACGGTTAAGACGTCGAATCGCTTCGCGCTCCTTGCGAATATTTTCGATCCTGAAATTAATCAGGGAAATAACAATATGAAAAATACTGCTTCGAACAAAACCGCGAATCCGGAAAAAACCGTTCAGATTACCGATTTCAAATCCAAGGTTGGGAAATCAATTCGCGACGATCTCGGCGATGCCGGCGATGCGCGCGATGCGCCCGGTGAGGTGCGGGGCGGGAGGGTCTCCTCCA
>NW_017143819.1:0-315 GCF_001652005.2 Ceratina calcarata
CTGGTTGGATACCAAGTGGGTCTGATAAATCATGTTTCGAATGATACGCGTTTAAGGTATTGTACTACCAACGTTCTTAAACAAACTCGTAAATGCCAAGAACATGTAGATTACACACACATTATACTTGATGAGGTTCACGAAAGAGAAGAAGGCATGGACTTTCTACTTCTCGTTGTACAAAAGTTCTTACGTACGAATTCGCGTTTGGTAAAAATCATTTTAATGTGTGCCACAATTGACACGACCAAATATGCCACTTCATCTCCGATCAAAGAGACACTTGTTCCTGCGCCTGTTATCACTATTCCAAGA
>NW_017143820.1:0-315 GCF_001652005.2 Ceratina calcarata
AAATGAATACTGCAAGCAGATTTATATGAATACAAGCAAATGCAGTTGAATTTTTATAATAAAAAGAATACAATTAATCAGGATTTATAATTAGACTTGTAATAATAACAGATGACGAAGAAAAGAAGAACGCAAATGCAGCATCATTTTTATAATTCAATTAACCAGAACATGATTCGATTTATATTGAACTGACAAGAAAGTAATTTCAGTTTTCACATGTCCATAGTACTACAAAAACCGAAATCACTTTCTACCCAACCCAGTAATATCAATATATGATGAAGAAAATCAGAATGTAATAAGCAAGTGCAT
>NW_017143821.1:0-315 GCF_001652005.2 Ceratina calcarata
CAACTATTGGTCCCCACCATGGTCGCGTCGTCCCCACTTTCCGGCCGAGGTAAAAGTTATACCACCGCTGATCATAGCGACAGGCAAACACTTCATAAGAACAAAAGAAAGAGCAACAATTGCGGCCAATAGCTTGATGAGGAAGTTAACAAAGATGGGACTTAAAGTAGCAACAAAAAAGACGATAGTCACCTGTTTTCACGCTAATAAAATTAAAATTCCTGAAAACGAAAAGATAATTAAGATAATGAACGACACTGTCAAAATGGAGCCGGTTACAAAATACCTCGGAATTCAATTAGACGAACATCTCAC
>NW_017143822.1:0-315 GCF_001652005.2 Ceratina calcarata
TAAAACAAGTATCAATTTATTATAAATAAGGTGAGAATTTTCTGCTAGAAACTTTATTTGTATGACTTGTTAGTCTCAGATGGCTTCCCTTCTGTCACTCATCTGCTATTACTATTAAAATGAATTTGAAACCACATAGTCCTGTTATTAGGAAAGGAATACATGTACAGTGTTTTTCACTTGAATAGCCCCGGATAAAAGTTAATATGTGTATTTGAGCTAATGTCAAAGGAATTTTGATAAAAATTCTTATTTACTAGTTAGATCCGTTTAAATTATAAATTAGTAGATGACATTACTTTATATTGACATTAA
>NW_017143823.1:0-315 GCF_001652005.2 Ceratina calcarata
TTATTATTTATACAAAGGGACTATTAATAATGTTATTTATATTATAATATATTTCTACAGAAAATATTTTTGTTAACAAATATATATATATATATTGTTATTATCATTGTTATACAGAGTTGTATTATATATTTACAATTAGATAATTATTAATAAGAGCAATCAGTCTGTAGATAGGTTCGAATATTACGAAGCCAGATTAATTGTGCAATACCATCTCAAACTGAATATTCACCCAAATGAACAAAGCATGATTTTTTAAACGAATCATTTTATTGTAAATAATATACATTAACTTTTAGTTACGTATCTTAC
>NW_017143824.1:0-315 GCF_001652005.2 Ceratina calcarata
AAATTCTCTCCTTTCCAATCTTTATCCCTCCAATGTTTCTTTGTCTTAGCCTCTCCTCAAGACCTGCAATATATAGACAAAGCAATATCGGGCTCAAGAGGCAGTCCTGTCTCAGCCCCTTGGTCGTCCAGAAACTTCTGGACACTCCCTCTTTCGTTCTTATCACTACCGCGTTTTCTTCGTACACCTCTTTTATTCTTTCCACCCGGTATCTACATATTCCCATCTCTACCAACAGCCTCCATAGGATCCTTCTATCTACTGTGTCGAATGCCGCTTTCAAATCTACAAAAACCGCATATACTCTCTCTTTCA
>NW_017143825.1:0-315 GCF_001652005.2 Ceratina calcarata
GTAATGATTTCGAGTACACATACACGTTCTCAAAACGCACACCATGCGGACTTTCGAGCAAGCTTATCAGAACATTAGTCTTTCCACAATTTGATGGGCCGCAAATGATGCAACGTATAGTATTTGGTAGTAAACTGCTATGCCTGCGTAACTGATGTGTGAGTAGTGTTTTATTATCAAAATTCTTTACACATATGGTAACAGGCTGACTTATGAAACGCATGTCGCTCTTCTTTCCAAAGATGATACACTTACAATACGTAGTGGTTACGGTGTACTCTATATACGACTGCCTAATGAACCGCTCATGAACAT
>NW_017143826.1:0-1591 GCF_001652005.2 Ceratina calcarata
TTTTCATCACTTTTACAATGCAGAATAGGATTTCATTTCATTTATACTGAAATATTTCATACAGGATTAGTTATCGGTGCAAGGCAGCCACTAAGTACGATGCATTCATCATGAAAATTAACACAATGCCACGTTCAAATGACGTTTGACGCAACGATTCGTGTTTCAGTCGACGCTGTAACCGATACAACGTTTCCTGTAATAATTGACACATTAATAATTTGCTGTCGCAATGTAGAACGTCTGACAAAAACGGGTCGTGACTACAAGTCTGATCAAAGGCGACTCGTATGCATGTGGCTCGATGGTTTTTGTCGGGTCATCGGGGCATGAGTTCCGGGGTCCAATCAACGTACGCGACAAGAGACAACCGGTAGCGTTGCTCATAATAATCGTTGCAAGCATCGCGTCGGGGCACGCGATACGTAAAGGGTAGACAGGCACCTGTTCCGGGTCGGGTATCACGCGAGCCGGTTGAAAGCGATGTCAGCCGGTAAAAGCGGTGATATTTCAACGCGACCCGCCCGCGATGACTCACACAGGAAAGGAAAGTGTACAGCGGTGCTGGCTCGCGCTTTGGTGTCGAGCGTGAAAAGTCTCTGGGGGACATCGCCGCGCCGCGAATTAAACGCGACCGATCCCGCTTGAACCCGCTCGGTTTCCAAGACGGATCCTCTTTCACAGGGCCTGGCGTTTTCGAGTGACCGCCAAGCGTCACGAAGTGCCTCGAGAAATTAGCATGTGCGTTTCGGTGCGTGAATGGAACGAACGGTTCGATGCGTTCGTAAACGAATCGAAGCGCTCGTCAGTCGACGTGATCGTTTTATTTCGGACAGAAACGATGGAATCGTGGCAGGAAAGGAGCAGATTTGTCACGTAAAGTAGAACTAGATTATTTCGTGATCTTTCATATCGGTACACTGATAACAGGTGTTCAAAGTCGAGGAGAGATTTGAAAGTGGCTTTAAATTACTAGCTCTCTCTCTCTCTCCGCGAAACGAAAATGTATGTATATCGCTCGCCGCTGACAGTTTATTAAAATGAAATTTGTGGGTACACCCGCGTCTGCCGGGCGACTCTCAGATAATTCCGCGACGCTCCCTTCCGCTTCCGGTACGTATATTATACCCCCAGAGGGCTCGTATTTTTATCTTTCGCGTCGGGTAGATGGCAAATTAAAGGGAAAAGAAAGTAGCCAGAAGAAAAACGAACATGGGAGTGATACCGGAGTCTCGGAACTTCGGTCCGGCTCCTTTTTTCCAAACAATTTTCCAGCTCACTTCGTTACCGCGATACGCCAGATATTTACAGAAACGAAATAAAAACTTGGCTGATAACAAATTTCCTCGACACTCTTCGTATCGTTTAATCGATCGCGTCAGACCGATATCAAATTTTCGAAGAATCAGATTCATCCAGGTATTTCTCGTTTCATTCACTTTATTACATTTTTACTTGTTAACCTTTTTCCAATCGATATTCATCGTTTCCTATCGCTAAAGCATGTTCCGCATGTGCTTTCATGTCGACAAATGTTAGATTAGATTAAATGTAATATTTAATGTATACATATATGGAAATGGAATGGAAT
>NW_017143826.1:2751-3411 GCF_001652005.2 Ceratina calcarata
TTTTTCAACATTTTCAAAATCTCTGACAAACGTCCTTAATTCTCAATTGATTTAAAACGTGTTTCAATGAGAACACTGATAAGTAAGACTCGAATCTGTACGAATAGTTCTTCTACAGTATGACTGGTGAGACGTTAAGAAACGACATAAACCGGTCGTTAATATTTTACGTTTATCTGGCTCATTAGCTGCGCGTAATCTCCGAACATCGGTGGCGAAGGTAAGATTTATTTTGTACCGCAAAGAGAGCTCGGCTACAGCAGCCAGTAATACAATATTTAGAATGTCGTCGGTGAAGTTGAGGTACATAAAGTGCAGGTACATCCATATGTGTAATTCGAGGAAAACATCCTTAACGGCGTTTCCCTTTGCCGTTCAAACTTTAAGAGGCAGCGTGTTTCATGTTAAAAATACGCGAGCCAACTTTTTTAGGAAATGACAGGTACTTTGAGGAGGTAACTACGGGACGTGGAACGTCAGACTCATGCGTACAGTTCTGTGATAAATTATTAAACTAGTTGTGATCGTTACTGGTAGACAGAATATTTTTAATCCAATTCTTTCAACCAATTATTTAATTCGATAAAATTATTTTTAATGCAAGAAGTATATTTTGTTAACGATTTGGTACCAAAAAGAAATACTAGAGCGAGCACTTAA
>NW_017143828.1:0-315 GCF_001652005.2 Ceratina calcarata
ATGCCAGAGTTAGCTGGCGCACCCTGTATATGTATATCCAGAGAAAACGAGAAAAGGAGAGCGAGTGGATGAATTATCACTGTGTCTAAGGAGAAGCATACAAGAAGAGGAGCCGAGAAAGAAAATGAAATTTGGAGAAGAAAGAAGGATAAAGATAGAAGATGAAAAATGGAGAATAATAACAGTATATAATAAAGATATGGGAAGTACAAAGGCAGAACTGTAACACGTAATAAAGGAAACAGAGGAAGGAAAACTGATAATAGGAGGGGATTTCAATGCAAGAACGGGACAGGAAGGCAACATTTATCAATT
>NW_017143829.1:0-315 GCF_001652005.2 Ceratina calcarata
TTTTTATTAAAAAAATTAAATACTTACTACATTTATTCTATTCACATTTCGATATAATTGTATAATGTTCGCTTTTATATACGTGACACTAAATTCTTATGTCTGGTGACGCACCTCACAATGGGTTAGAATAATGATAACGTAAAAAGTTGGACGAAGATGGACATGATTCTTGTGCCATTAATTGGGGAAATATATAACGAAAATGTTCCTATTTGTCTAAATGCGCGATTCTTTGGAATTTAAAAGATACGCTATATGAAATGTAAGAAAATTTGATAATGTTCTTCATTTCATTTGATATTAATTTTTAAC
>NW_017143830.1:0-315 GCF_001652005.2 Ceratina calcarata
GTGCGAAAAGCCTCCGGAAAATACAGTCCACTGAGCACGCTGTTGAACTGATTCGGCGTGCGGCTCTAACATTGTCGTTAGCCAATATTTATTCACTTGTGTTCTTACAGCGATCGCGAGCACCGACCTCAGGATCGAGGCAGCCGACGTCGGCGTTGAATCGACTAGGAGCTGCACCACATTCGCCGCAGAACGCTCCAGCCGGCAAAAAGGGACGGACGCAATAATTCCCGGCCTTCCCGGCGTAGGAAATCTCCGGCGGACACCAGAGCACTTAAATAAACACAGATTTCAATCCTATTTAAGGTTCGAACT
>NW_017143831.1:0-315 GCF_001652005.2 Ceratina calcarata
TGAAAGATTATGTAATGTTGGAGGTAAAATAATTTATTATTTATTAAATTGTAAAATCTTCATATAAATACTTACCTCCGTACTGTTAATATTTTCTTTAAATTTTCTTCGATCTTCTCTTTTTTACGTTTTGTCTCTTGCCATTTCTTTTCGATATCTCGTCGAAACTTATTAAAGTCTGATCTCTCTTTCTCGAGTTCCATCGTCCAGTCTATTACAAAACACATAAATATTGTATTTCCTATATAAACGGTGACGACGAAAAAGATTTTATCTTATAAAGGATTGTCTTTCTATACAAAACATCGCCACATA
>NW_017143832.1:0-315 GCF_001652005.2 Ceratina calcarata
TTCTTGTAGTAATTGTCCTGATTCCACATTGACTTATCAACTGTGAATACTCTTTCTGTTTCCTCTTTAGGTAATTTGGTTGACTCTTCTTTTTGAGTACTAGAATATGCAGGGGGTGCTTGTGACCAGTCACAATATATCATAGGTTTTTTAGGTAGGTGTCATAGGTAGTTAGTGTCTCAGGTAGTTATCTATTTTACTTCACTTTTATTAGGGATGTTGGATGATTGAAGAGAGCTGGTTGTTATTGGTGTGATTATACTATTTTATTTATCGCTGTTGACGAGGTTAACCGCTAATGTTGCCTTTGTTACA
>NW_017143833.1:0-315 GCF_001652005.2 Ceratina calcarata
TTGCAATTATTCAAATCTGTATTTCGATTTTAATAGGAATTAGTTACTAAACTGCAGAAGTTGATGAGTGATTCATGATTTCGTTTCTATTCTCTCAAATCATTTTAATAGCATATTTCGAAATCTTGATGTCAATATTAAGAATGAGTGACTATTGCAATTATTTGAACCTACATTTCGACTTCAATAGGAATTAATTACTGAACTGCGAAAGTTGATGAGCGCTTCTTATCTCTCAAATAATTTTGCAAATATTTCTATACCTTAGAGTCAATATAAAAAATGACTGACTATTGCAATTAATAAAATCAAACA
>NW_017143834.1:0-315 GCF_001652005.2 Ceratina calcarata
ATTCGTGTATAAAAGGCTAGAAGAATTTCCAATTCTAATTTACGTATTAACACTATATCTACCAAGGGGCGCCAAAATGACTTTCTAAATGCATTTCTTATAATCATTATTCATTTCCAGTAAATCTTGTCTTCTAAAATTTCGTATGACTTTTTCTAAAATATGCAAATAAATAATTCTGTAAAAAGGTTCTTTTTTCTTGTCTTTTTGACGTAAAATTTTATGCAGTATACCTCCATATACTAAGATGAGTCATTTTGACCCCGATGGTAGAAGTAGGTATACATCAATCGCCGATAGATCTAGTGTAAAACT
>NW_017143835.1:0-315 GCF_001652005.2 Ceratina calcarata
TTCGTAAATAATAAAACAGAGATAAAGAGTTAATTTGGAGTCTAAATCCCCTACACCGTGTAGCGGATGGTGGCTGGTAAATAAAATAACTGTTGGAATGCCCTCGGTAGCGGTTACCTGTCGGTAATGTCCCTCGAGATGCGTGCGTGTTCTGTTACACCATCCCGCTAGCATTCGCGTCGATATGGTAGGGCTCTACCTTCGACGGTAATAAGTCCAGAGTACCTATCGTCTCACGTGCACGATTTATTCTCTTTATATTACAATGATATTTACAATGCTAATGACGCGTTCACTTAAACTACGCGACGCTTA
>NW_017143836.1:0-989 GCF_001652005.2 Ceratina calcarata
TTTGAATTTATATAAGTAAATATGTCCAGATTATCTACGTGAGGTCTTTTCTGTTTTATAATTGAATTTCCTGGAGTGGTTTCCATGATGTATAACCTTGAATGTTCTTTTGAGAGTACTGAATATCCGCACATTCGATGTTCTCCAGTCTGGGTTAAAGCAAATGTGACGCTTTCTGTGGTTAAGGTGTAAATAGTTGGATGTTGTGCCGCTGTTTCTTCTTCGATTTTATCGGCCAATCCTTCATAAAGTACATCGTAAGATTTTAATTCACAAGTATCGGTTGGTAATGATTTCCAAAACGTGTTCCCAGAATCATAGTCAATACAGGTTGAATCTGCTAAGTTGCATGTTGTTTCTGATGGTAAGATTATCTTTCTTGAATCCATTTTAATTCTTGCCACTTGGGTTTTCACTTTAATTTCAATGTTGGCTTGAACAAATACGTTGGTCCATGATCCATAAGGATCTGAATAAGTGGTTCCATAACAAGTTCCATCTGCTTCTGAAGTTCCAGCCAGCGTTATTGTACGATGAGTTGTAGAATTCCGAGCTATTCCGGTCAAAATTGCAGTGTCCAGAAATAAAATTCCTTCTTGGTGTAGTCTTTGGCATGAATCTCGTGTAGTTTCATGGATGTATTCGGCAAAGCCATTTTGTACGGCTGATATGTGGGAGTGCATTCCACAATGCAGTATGATTCTTCTAATGTTCACTTGACATTGGATAATTTCTGTGTGGTCGTACTCAGAGAGTTGGAACAGTTGTATATGGGTTTTTGTAGTTTTCACATTTGGTCCAGGTGATTTGCATTGATCCATATCCAGCAAAGATATCGTGGTGTGGTTCATGATTGATCCTCCACAGTCGTATCCGATGAGGCCTTTAGCAGTATTAATTATCGCGATGACAATCAGGAGGTGTATGTGCCTTCTGTAAATCATATCTATTTTGCCAGTTTACATTTATCTTGGTGAATTATTTTATAT
>NW_017143836.1:1899-9813 GCF_001652005.2 Ceratina calcarata
ATAAACCCATTGCCCAGGGCTGAAAGTTTGAACATTAATTTTTGCGTCATAGTATCTTTTAGATCTTTCTTTTGCCTTTACCAGATTTTGGTGTGCCGCGGTTTGCACTTCTTTTAGTACTTCAAATAAATTGTTTAAGTATTGAAAATATGTCGTTTCTATTCTATCATCTATTTCTGGTTCGGAACTTGGTATTCTAGCGGTTCTTCCAAATACTAATTCATATGGTGTGTATTTAGTTCCTTCATGAACGCTAGTATTATATGAAAACATAGCGAGATCTAACCATGTATCCCAATCTCTACTTTTTTGTGTTTGTATTTTTAAATATTCTGATAAAACATGATGTGATCTTTCCAATGATCCGTTTGATTGTGGTCTGTAAACACTTGTTTTATACTGTTTTATGCCAAATCGCTTTGCTATGTAATTTATAATTGAGGAGAATAAATTAGCTCCTTGATCAGTAAGAATAGCTTTAGGTGCGCCGAAGACACAAATCAAACGTTTTAACATAGAATCAGCTATAGAAATTGAACTTGTATTATTTAAAGGTAACTATGGAATATTTGGTCAAAAGATCTTGCATGGTTAGAATGTATATGTTACCTGTAATTGTAATGGGTAACGGTCCCATTATGTCTATAGCTACTTCATCGAATGCATGACCAGGTGTATCAGTTTATAACCGAATACCTCGCCGCGTATTCGGGAGGGAGGAGTTCGCGTCTCCTTGGGAGGAGGAGGAATCGCAAATGATGGGAAATCAGAAGTAATTCAAAATAAATGAATGGAACAATAGAATTTGATGTATATTTTCAACATATAAAGATGACTAGGGTTGCGCGTATGTACTGTTGAACCACGCGTTTGTTTGACTGGCCGCGGTGCGAGTCGCTGCAGGAAATCGGACTTACGATTGTTGCCAGATCGGTGGCCTATTTAACTAATCTAAATTCTCGGTTCTCGCGTTACAATATATGCAGTATACGACTTACGGATCGGTGGCGTAACCCTGTCCAACGCACGCAGGTACGAATTTCCTTATTTGTCGTGGCCACGCATCCACACTCACACACTCACTCACGGGCTTATGATTCTAACCGACCTGGACGGAGTTCGGTTTCCGTATTTATTCTCAAGTCAGATACGGTGCTATATCTTTAGTATGCTGGCTCGCAATTATGTCTTTGGTAATCTAACGCGGACTTGATCCTACGGAAGGAGAGTACGAAGTGATCCGTCGGTTACGTGATCGATCGTCGATCCCCTGGTTACGTAACATTATGACTTCTCGAATGTTCTTACGCATCAGATATGTGGCCGGTACACGCGGGCCGTGTTTACGGTTACAAGTTATTATCATAGGTTGCATAGTTTTTACCCTAGTTAATTTTTTAAGCTGACAGATTTCACATGCTTTTACGTAATTTTGCACCTGTTTTCATATTTGGCCATACATGTTATGTTTTGATTCTTTCGAGTGTTTTAGTTACACCTTTATGTCCATTAATTATTGAATTATGAGTTTCTATAATTATTCTTAATCTTTCATTTTCTGGAGGTACCTTTAATTTTCCTTGACAATATGTTATTGTAATTCTGTAATCGCTAAATAATTCTACTATTCTCTTATTTATTAAATACCATGATACATCTCCTAATGATGGAGATTCTCTAATAGCAAAACTGGAAAGATTCAATTCGTCTAAAACATTTTTTATAATTCTTAGTCCGGTAATTATTTGATTCGCGGTTATTGGAGCTGTTTTCCTTTCCTGAATTGGAACAAAAATTAAGTAATGATTTTCATATGGTTCTACTTTTGGTATATTAGGAATAATTTCACTGATGTCTGGTAATAAATTTGCTTCCTGTAATTCTTTGGCTCCTTCACACGCAGGTGTACCTTGGTATGTTAAAAATACTACTAAATTATTCTTTTGAGTTAATAATGGTTCTTTAGTTTTTATTATTTTAAGAAATTCATATTGTGGTGGTTCATCAAATATGATATCGATGTCTTCGGGTTCGTTAGAATTTATACTTTCCGAGTCCAATGAGTCTCCGTCTCAGTCTTCGTACATAGTTGAATCTTCGTCGGGAGGTTCGGGAGGAAATTCGATGAATGGTTCTTCATCTTCTGGCGGGTCTGGTAGTACTTCATTAATTATTTCTTCTTTGTCCCTTGTTTGTTCGATTATATCCGCTTCTTGTGGAGTAAGTGGTTCAGCAGGTTCAGGTTGGATTTTTCCGGTTTCCGATGATTGTACAATTTGATCTGCCGAGATGGATGGTTCAGTTTCTTCAGGCTGGATTTTTTTGAAGTTCTTCATCTTGTTTCTCTTCTTCTGGTAATTCCTTTGATTTTCTTTTTCTAACTCTTGGCGTAAATATTCCTTCTCTCCTTTTTTTTTATTATTATTATTTCGGTACCTTTCTCTTGATTTTCTTCTTTTGTCGCTTTACAAATATATCTTTTGTGTTTCTGTGCTTTCTTCTTTATAATATTAGAAGGTTATCATTATGTAAATTTCTGACTGACTGTCTGAGGACTGACTACCTGAATTGTCTCAGTGCCGGTAAACTTCCTTCTATAATGCCTGATTAAGGAAGGCCGTACAACTGGTATAGAATAGAATCGTTTTGCGACTTCATTCTAGGATTTGTTTTATTTCATTTCTTCATTGAAAATATGGATTTGTCTCAGTGCCGGTAATCTTTCCTTTATAATGCCTGATTAGAGAAGGCCGCACACTGGTATAGAATGGAATCAGTTTGTGACTTCAATCTAGGATTGTTCCATAACTTATTTCTTCTTTGTAAATTTGGGTTTGTTTACCCGGAGATTGTAGGATCCCATTTTGGGAAATATGAATCTTATTCGGGACTGGATACTCTAGTGGTGGATATGCGTTTGGTGTTACAGAGTTTCCCATCCCTACTTCCTTTCTAGTAGGGCCTGTACACTAGGATTAATTAGGAGCACAGAATTTATTTGATTGAACGGAATTCCATATTTCCGTATGATAGTAATAACTTTTTTGTATTATAATCTTGTATTTTCTTGAGGTACATCAAGCCTTAGGTTTTGTAATTTACTTAACGTTTTTCTTGCGGCTTCTTGCTTAGCTTAATTCTTGCGTTTCTGCATTACCGATTTCGGTAGGGATGGTCACGTTGCATTGAATAGTAGAAATTTTATTATTTTCAGATTCATCCTTCACTGTTTGATATTCAGGTGCACTTAAGTTATTGTTGCTGCACAATATCTGTAGGTCACCAACCGGATTTTCAAACTGTTTATTTGAATGAATTGGCGGTGTTGTTAAATTCAAAGGTTCAATATTGGGGGGCATCATAGTAATTGTTGTTTGCTGCAATTCACGGCTCATAATAATTTCCAGCAATGCGTTTGCAGCGTTATGTTTTGCTTCTTTTTTCGATCTTCCTTTACCCGTTGCTACTAAGTTGTCACAGGAGACTTTGTATACAAATGTGTTTATATGAGTTCCCCCTTGATTAACTATGAGGTCATAAATTGGAACTTCTTGTTTCTTCTTCATAATTTCTTGTAAAATAGATATTGGACTTTTCATTTCTGCCATGTTGATCCAATTTTGTTCTTCTAATGATTTTGCTTTGGCTTTGATTTAATTTTGTTTGAATTCACTCGTGTATGCTAATCTTTCAATTTCCTCGTATTCTTGTTGTGCCTGTAAGAGAAATTGTTCCTGTTCCAAATTAACTTCGTTTTCTTTTCCGGACTTTTCATTTGCGAATTTTTGAAGGTCCTGAACGAAATGTCTTTGTGCTGTTCTAATAAAAGGCTCGATCCAGGAATCATTTTGATTTCGTTCAGTTTCTTGATTCATAGGTGGACTACTTTTCTAATTTTAATTTAAACTATGAATTTTATAATTGCTATATGCGAGCTATCGAAAGACGTAGACCTTCTTCCCTTATTTCCCATTGTTTAATTATTACTATTTGTTATCTGTAACACTAGTCTGCCATACTGGGCGAAGTGGCTAGTTCGGCACAAAGCGAAAGAATGAAGACAAAATAGCGGGAGTCCGCGACCAGCGAAGAGCCGATTGTGTTTTTTTTTTAAATCGGAGGCGTTTAAAAATGTGGCGACGTCGGTAGGAAGTCGGAAGTACTACATGTGATCATGAGGAAGAGGTGCGTAATACAATTGTACCATTTCCTCTTTTCACCATTTGGCTGATTGAAGAAGCCTTGCTATAAAAAAATGCACAGATATTAAAAAATACACTTAACACGTTTCGATAACGAGAAAAAAAGATAAGATACTTACAATATATTCCAATGTGTCTTCCTTAGATCCTTGTATCAAGAAGAAATTCGTTTGTAAAATAGAAACTGAAAGACATTTTTGCACTAATAGAACACGATGTAGTTCTTGACACTAATAAAACAGGCTATAGTTCTCGGCACTCTCGAGAAAATAATGAGAAGTCTCAATCTTGAGAAGAGGACAGGGGTATCGCCACGAGAGATTAACCCTTTTAGTACCGGCGAAAAGAACGGACCTAAGCGAAGAATACCGGGCTGAATCGGCGAATTTGCAGAAGTTTGCGAAAATGCTCGTAAAAACGAAAGTAGAAGTGATATTTACAAAATATAAAAAGCAACATATTCGGAAATAAAGGGAGAATAAAACGTTATGAATTGTGTTTCATTATTTGTTGAAAATCATAAGAATAACATAAACATAAGACATAACAAAAATCGTACAAAAGTGATTTCTCTTTTTCAAATGGTAATTGCACATAAAAAAGTCATCATTTGGTCATAGCTCTATATACATCATTTAGTATAATGTATAGATGTTACGTCCTGAATACGGGTTCTTGCCTTTATTTAAAGTGCTTAAGCACACATTGACCTAACTATCTGTCTTAAGGGAATAGGTAGTGGATATAAAGGACTGACACGAGATTTCGAATAAAAAATATATATTCTTTAATATTTAATACTCGGTTACACACCAGCTGCTTCTTAGTTCAGCCTAATCAGCGGTTCGGGTGTCAATGGCCTTTATGCTGACACTAGTCACATCGCGATACTACGTATTTATTTCTATACTGGACTTCTCGAGTTCCCAGCAATTTCTAGGCAATGCGTTCGTCCCTCGGGTAAGCCGTTTAAGAATCTTGTGATTCAGGGAATCGGCTGAACGATGCTTTGAAACGGATGAGAACTCGGACAGAGTCGCGAGTTAAGAGACGAAAAACCGAACTGACGTACAGGCCCCGATGGCCAAGCTTTATAGCCGAAAAGCTAAAGAGTCAGCATCCTAATTTTCTTTAATCATTTCGACATGTTCTGGTCTTCGTATGCATCTCGAAATGCCTTAATTATGTTAGTCGCCGTTTCGACATGCTCTACATTTCGAGCGCATCTCGAACCGATGACCTAATGTGTCGAAATGATTAGTCGCCACATTTCAATACTCGCTGACTGTTACCGAGCGCGTATTACGAAAGCAACAAATGACAAGGAATCTAGCCTTTTCCAGGGCTAGAACATAGACATTGCATTTTGCAATCATTTGCAATACAATAGCAGAAGTCGGATAACAAAACGGAAGGATAACGCTATGATGCACGGCAAGCGTCAGACAGATCTACTACACAAGTGGATCGTGCGGCTGGTAATACGTCACTAAAAAAAATATAAGTGTTACTATAGATATTTATAGTTAGTTTTCTGGCCACTAAAAATATGTAATATTTCCTTACTTTTACTTACACAAGCAATTTATTAGCATTGATGCTTACTAATGCATATACCATGCAACCCTTTATTGCAATTATTACAAATTGTGCGCAATCTTCGCACTGGCCCACCATCCACCCTACTGCAAACTACGCAAACTTTTTCCCTTCTTCCAGGAAGTTTGCGGATACCTGGGACTGTTGAATCCCTCGATGTGTGACCCAATGAACTTTCTGGATTCATGTTTTTTTCCGCCATCCATTCTGTTGAGATCGACTGAATGATACTGGTTATAAATTCGAGTCGAGTCATAAGCTTTCCTTCTCTGTTGTGTTGGTATAATATGTATGCATTCAAGACCATGCGAGCAAAAATGGAAAATACCACTTTCTTCCAGTATTTCACTGTTCTCCTTTCATCCAAATATGAGTAGATCATCATATCTGAGACATCAATGCCTCCCATATATTTATTGTAGTCGTGGATGAGTGCTGGTTTTTGAACTTCCCGTTCCTGATTCCGTCTTCGAATTACAATCGTTTTATTTGCGGCTGTTCCATGCGTTGATAACAGTAGTACATTTTTTTTCTGTGACTTCTTTTCTCTGTACGCTAATAGAAGTATTTCCCGATTTCTTTGGTACTTATATTCGCCCACTTCCAATTTTGATTTGAGCTGCGATGGAATATGTTTTCTATTACTGCGTATTGTTCCAGATAAAAATGTATTTTTCTCAAACAGAGATCTTGCTAAGGCAATGCTGGTAAAAAAATTGTCGACAGTTATGTGGTATCCTTTAATAAAGTAGTTACTCATACTGAGTAAATTATCTATTACTACTTGAGCGAGGCCTTTTTCTTTTATTTCTCTCTTGTCCCGTTGGTCCTTGGCTCCCCGATAGCAAAAGAATAACAGACAATAATGGGAGATCCCATCGGCTAGCATCCAAAATTTTATGCCCCATTTGTGGTGCTTCTTATTTGGCAAATACTGGGTAAGTGCTGATCTGCTTTTTGTTCTTACTAATGATTCGTCCACGCTCAAGTGCTGGTGTGGTGAATAATGAAATTTGAATTTTCTATTTGCATGAGCAACGACAGGTTCAAACTTTGCTGTTGAGTCGTATTCACTGTTATCTCGTGCTGGTAATGTGCTATTGTCCACGGTATGAAAAAATTTACAAAGCAACTGGAATCTATTCCGGCTAAACATTTGGCCAAACCATGGGATGTATCGATGATTTTGTGACCAGTAGCTAAAAATTGTTGGCCTACGGGTTATTCCCATTTCGAGTAAAACGGCTATAAATGCTCTCAACTCTTTGATTGTTGTTTTCTTCCAGGTCAGTGTTGTGGATGTATTTGCTGCTCCAGCATTCTCGAAAAACTGTTGTGCATACCGATTTGTTTCAATTCTCAACATGTCCAGAAATTGTAGTGTGAAAAATAAATTGAAATACTCTATTGGTTTCGATATGTTCGGTGGCATATGTTTAGGGCCAGTCATTTCCAAAAATAGTGGGCGCGGGTTATATTGGATATCGTTTTCCACATTTACTTCCCTGAAATTCGTTAGAGATTCGTCACTATCACTCTTGTTATCTTCATCTTGCGATTCTTTTTCGCTAGACTCACTGTCGCTATATATTCTGCGATCACACCGACGGCTTGGCGCAAATAATTGCTCATCCTCATCACTGTCACCATGTTCTTCAGTTATACATAACTCGTCAATAATTCGCACTAATCCTGCGTCATCCATGTTCGTAACAGGGTATAATTTTTTCAAAAAGGTATCGACAAAACTGACAAAATTTTCTACTGCTAATTGTGTCTCTATGAAAACGTTGACGGTTTTTGAATACTGACTACACGTTAGAAGAATCAAGAAAGACTGAAAAAGATTTTAGGCTTGCCGAGTCGATGCACGCATGCCACTTGAATACTCCGATAACTATCATAAACATCGTAAAGATTGCGATTACGGTCCAGAGAAACTATCCCGTGTCGACGAATATCCGAGGGATATCCCGGGTCCCGTTTCTATCTTATCGCTCTAACATATACAGACCCGCGGCACTAATCAGCATAAAATATAACAAAAAGTTAAATCTAATAACAATTTTTTCACTTGTGTTGCATCGAATATGAACCATTTTAACATTTTATA
>NW_017143837.1:0-315 GCF_001652005.2 Ceratina calcarata
CGAGGTATCGGTCTGAATTAATGATTGAAATAAATAAATAACAATTGTCATCCTTGCACGGTCATGGTTTTACAGGTTATGGAAAGTGTCACTTGTCTGACACTCGTCCTAGCACGATTCTCTGACGGATGGAATCAACTGGCCAATCAAGTGAAAGAGAGACGTTGTCTGGCTCGAGTTTGGAAGGCGCGAACTTTGAATTGGATCAGGAATCGACGTTCTGAGATGTCGAATGCTTCTGATGTACCTCGATCATGGTTGATATTGGCCGGTATTCAGAGTCGTTGCTTATTCTTAAGACCGTCTTAAGAATTT
>NW_017143838.1:0-315 GCF_001652005.2 Ceratina calcarata
CGCAGCTGATTTTCCTTGAATCTGCATAGGATGGATTCACTGTTCTCCCACATTTTCTGCTTGTCTACTATTCTTCTTTTTTCAATCTTTCTAATACCATTCTGGCTTGTCGTGGATGCAGGTCATCTATCAGCTTTTTTATTGAGCCCGGCCAATCACACCCCATCTTTCATGAGCTCTATTACGTATATATGCCAGCATATTATTCGTTTCCTTACTTTTGGTTAATATACTGTTTGCCGTTCCTTTTTCCTGGATACTCAGTTCCGCTTTGAATTTGTTCAACATACGAATAGCCTCAATATCTTTATCGTA
>NW_017143839.1:0-315 GCF_001652005.2 Ceratina calcarata
TTCATACGTATAGAAAAAGTGCTTATGCGTACGTGAATCTTACCTATACCAAGTTCTTCCCTAAGAGTATAAATCTACATAAGTTGAAGATAAGTTGATTAGAATTCAACAAAGAGTATTTCAAAACGAAAATGGATTAAAGAATAAGGGTTTAAAGAGGATTTTCGCGTAAAATGTAATACAATTTATCATCATGATGATAAAATATCATGATTTGCATGAAAACGTGCAAAAATTCAAAGCAAAAACTGATTGTTCAAATTTTACGGAATATAAACATGTCAAATATTTTCAGTAATTTTGATCCTTATATTC
>NW_017143840.1:0-315 GCF_001652005.2 Ceratina calcarata
CTCTCCCTTTGCAAAGTAAGCGAATGGAAATTGTACAGTGCTAATTGCGGAACCTCGTTAGTTCTAAAATAATTTAAATTTCTTTTAATTTTGTACCGGAAACTACCAGTAGTATGAACGAAAACGTACGATGCATATTCCGAAAAATGTCTACATATGCCTCGCGTTTTCAATCATCGTTTAAAGAATTTCGATGGATCGATTTTTCTATCACCGATAAGATAACAACGACCAAAGTGCAAGTTGAAAGATTGAAACGAGTTAATTAAATTAATCCTTTGAAAACGTCACGAGGTTTAATCGAGGGGAGCGCTC
>NW_017143841.1:0-316 GCF_001652005.2 Ceratina calcarata
ATGGATCTGTCATACATACGATATGAATATTTATTATTCCTTGTGTTTCAGATTTCTTTTCAAAGATCATCTTCATCTGCAGTGTGGTTGTTCATTGTCAGTAGACGCTACGACATCTGAACTTTGAATGGCGATTATACAATTATAAATGTGAGTTTGCANTAACTTGAAGAAAATCAAAAGCAGCAAAGAGGAGTTGAATCTCCTTTGAAGCAAATAATAGAAAAACATGTAAGCATCTGAATTGACAGCTCTAATCAATTCAAGCCATCATCATGAAATACTAATTGGAAATTATTTTTTTCTGTTACAGATA
>NW_017143842.1:0-316 GCF_001652005.2 Ceratina calcarata
CTCGTAAGGTCGGGATTAACTCCACAGCATCTTTTGCCTTTAATGTAGCTTCTTCAGAAATGCGAGGTCCTCTTTCAAGTGGTTGTCTCGATTCTCCGCGTGCTGATGGACTTTCTTCATATGCGGTACGTGGAACAATTGATTCCTGTTCGTCACTGTCTTCTGTTAGAATACTTTCACTTCTTCTTGATTCACTTTCANTGCCGTGGCTTGTTGAAGTTTAGGATCGATCGGAGCCATTTCGCCTGAGTCTTCAGAATCGAAACTATTCTTTCTAGTACGATACTGTGTAAAAACCAGTGTTTACCTTGTTGGA
>NW_017143843.1:0-315 GCF_001652005.2 Ceratina calcarata
CCGTTAGATAGCGGAACGTTCTGTACGCCTGCGTAGGTAGCCTGTGGAAGCTACTCAAGGTATTAGAAGTGCACATGCTTACATCAGTAACGATAAAGCAGGTGAAAAGTAGGCATGTCAAAAGATCAGGAGTTCTTTGTGCAACCTTAATCGGAGCAAGGTAAGTCGTCCCTGAAGGCTAGGCCGAAAGCCTAGTCAATGGAGAGCACAAGTTAATATTCCTGTATTGGGCGTAACTACACAAGGGACCGAAAAAGTTAGGTTCGCCGAAAGATGGTTATCCCTGTTCAAGCATGTAGGTGGGAAGAGCAGGTA
>NW_017143844.1:0-315 GCF_001652005.2 Ceratina calcarata
CTGTAATCAATATCTCATTAATCATAACACCTTACCGTTATCAACCACAGAATAGTCCAATGAAATTCAATGTTCAACGCACCTTAAATACGTATTAAGATCAATCATCTTCTCCTATCCTTTACCATCTCCAGCCAATTAATTATTGAAATAATTTCATCAGAAGAATTTCCCTTCAATCACTTCCTACTTTCCATTCCAATGACTTTCACATCTACCATTTCCAAATAAAGATCTCTATAAATTTTTCAGATGTCTGCAAAAAAATTCCAAATGATCTTTCACCTCTATTCCTGTCTACAATTACTCACCTTA
>NW_017143846.1:0-3684 GCF_001652005.2 Ceratina calcarata
ATACATCCTTAACAAAAAAACCCCGACCAATCAGAATGCCCGTATAGCGGAAAGACCATACAGAGGGGTGCGACAACCGTCTCGTGCATTGTCGCGCCCGTATGCCATGCTCGTGACGAGAACGTAGCAGGAAACAAATTCCGAAAAAGATATAAGAAAATAAAGTTATTTGTACATATCATACATTGAGTCTTATGAGTAAACAGTGAATGTTTACGCAAATGCACATTTTATAGAAAGTAGATAAAATTGTGTGACTTTGGATAGAAATTAATGTTATCTGTAAAGAATTTTGCAAATTTTATATATTGCATATTTTTCGCATATATTACATACTTTCGATAAATTTTGCATTTAATTGTTATGTGATATAAAATCCAGACTTTGACACTTTGTTAAAACTTAACAAAACTCTATGTGCATCCATTACTAAAGGACCAGACGAAATTGATCCACGATATTGGACAAATATGTACTAATTACGTCCTGTGACGTTGAAGGACAGTTTCACCATTCAAATTGATATTCAGCGAGAAAAACATCAACCTACCGTTGACAATATAGAAAAATCGTAGATACATATTATAATGCAAATTACAGTGCAATTAAAATTTCTGTATGTCATGCGTTGTTGTATGGGTGAACAACATATTGTTGTATATCATCGATATTAGTATTTATCTATCTTCTATTTTCTACACTGAAAATTCGTCATCCTATGATTTCACTCTTTGATTTATATCTAAATTCGGTTCCAGCTGCATCATTTTCTAATCTTGAACGTGTAACATCATTCTCAAACTCTAATTCTGATATTTCTAACCTTAAAAAATCGTAATCCCCACCACTTAAATGTGGAACTTATATCTTATTCTGCTCTCCCTTAATCCAGCGCATTTGGTTCCCAAACTCCTCCACGATAACTCACTCGGAATAAAACTGTACTCTTAGTGTTACCGCACAAAAATTAAGTTTACGGAATACAATATATTTCGCATATATTTTCCTTTGTATTAATTTTCCATAAAGATCCACTTTCTTCTTATGAGAATCTTTCGTTGTTTTTATTTACATAAGGTATACGTTCCAATTTCTGTTGTATTACGTACAATGTACCCGTAAGATATATCTAGTGATTTCTGAAAAATATCTCTGCATTAAGGACATCTTTTTAAAAAAGACTTCTTACACATTGTAAAGTAGTCTAAAAAACCTATTGTGACATTAAAGCATTATGAAAGTACAGAGGAAACAATTAATTTTCACGAAAGAAATTCAAAATGTCGAATTTACATGTGTATATAAGGGTATGAATTTGTGTATATAAGGGTACGCGGTGCCCGACGGCAATGCTGCCTCCTGACGGGCCTCAAACTTGCCTTCGGGCCGCTACCGCGCCCCTTGATTAATTTTAATTATTTAAAGTTATTGATTTCATTATAAACTAGGACAGAAGCATGCTTTAATTCGTATAATGACCTACTCACATCATGAAATTATACACTGCATGTTTTAATAAAATAATTAAATCAGAAGTTAAAGGATAAACATTATTTCGTCTCAATTCGATGTAACAGTACAGTTGTTAAGAGTACAATTGTCAGTACACACGAGTACATTTATTTAATGATCTCCATCATACGCTGCATATTTTGCTAAAATTATTAAATAAGAAGTTATTGCATATTTCTCAGTGGATAACTCTGTATAATTTGATATGTTATTTAAAATTGTAGAAACCACTGAGGAGAGATTACTAAAAACAGGCAGCTTTATGGGACCTTGCGGCCCTAAAAAATTTTGGCGCCCTCTAGAATATACTATACCGAGAAGTAAGAAACACCAAGCAAAATTGTCGTCGGTCTAGTCCAGACAACGATATTTGGGGTAAAATGCAGTAAAATGCAGATGTAAAAGTAATGAGTTTACTGGTAATGACTTTTTTTAACGAACAACCATATGCTGAGACATCTATAACCTATCGTACTGGAAAAAAAGCATCGGTGATTCTGAACGTCGGTACACGCCGAAGCAGTTATTCTGTGGGATTTCATGAATCTATCTTGCCGGTTCGTGCCTTCCTGTGCCCTTTTTTCGGGCCGCGCTTTAACACAGGCTCTGCCACTCTTTAGTAATCTCTCTTCGGTGTAGAAACGTAAGCCAGTCAGTAAAAATTCGAATATGAATAGAAATTCGGTTTTACTTTTCTACCCAGCCCCGGCCCGCAAGCCGTAAGTAATACTCCCTCTATCCCATAATAATAGTAGAAGTTGATGAATTTAATTTGCCCCACAATAATAGTAGTAAAAGAAAATGAGTATAGAATGCAACATTTATTATAAAAAAAACTAGATTACATTAAACAATAAATTAGAAGTATTACTCCTAATTTTTGTTNCTACAATATTACTTACAACTGCATTAGCCAATAATTCCCGTTTAAATGTTGACTTGCTACTATTATTATGGGACAAAGGGAGTAGTAAATATACAATATTAAGCAGTAAACTGTTTTAATTTATTCAATTTTAATTTGTTTTATTTAATAATTTGATCTGACCCTTGATTTGGAGACAAAATGATAATTTCCATAAAACTAGAAAAGTCGTTCATACCTGTTTTACTATTTAAAGTGGCCACACTGTTAGACTCATTCTGTACGTAACAAATTTTTGTTTAAAAAAAGATGAGAGTTTTTATCTTGTGCTTAATGTACAATCTCTAACTTCCTCTCTTTCTATGTACATAAAAGATATCAATGTCTAAATATAGTACGATAAGTATGATTTTTCGGTCGTGACAACTTCACATTTGTCGAAGGAATAATCACGTTTGGTGTCATTTTAGACAGGAGACTCTCACGAATATGATAAAAATAGGAAAGATATACTAGATGTCTAGATATACTAGACATTCAAACTAGGAAAGTTGCTCATACCCGTTTTTCTATTTACAGGTGCCACGTTATTAGAATCACCCTGTACATATATACATAAGTATTCTGTGTAGCATATCGTCCTCATCGATACACGTGGTCTAGCGGCACGAGAAACCCATCGATACTAGCTTTCATACGTAATTGTAACGTAACGCGTAGCATGTTCAGTAACGTAATCGAGCAAAATACAAATAATAACGACAAAATAACGAGACGTGTTAGATATTTAAACATAAAGTAAGATTTGCCAGATGGTGTCTTGGGATTTCCGGTATAATAGCGTCCCGTTCCATAGATAGGCATGGATAAGGTAGGTCATGGATAAGGTGTACAGACATTATGGCATAGCATGTGCAGATATTCTATTTCTCGTACATCAAAATATTTAGCATTAATAATTAAAGTTACACTCAAATAATAAATTAAGGTTACACTCAAATTCGTGTGTACATATAATTTCTATAATATTCTATTTGTACATATAAACTACAACTAAAAATATAAGGTGCATATTTATCTACACTAGTAGTCTTCATTACGTAAATCAGTGATAAGGCAAAAATTGTAATACATGCACATTTCTTTCGCGTATCAAATCTGATCTCCACTTTAGTTGATACTTCGATACCAGTCATGACGATAAACAATTTTCAAATCATCATTCATATAAACTTATTATTACATTTTTATACAAAATAAAATATTTCTATCGTTATGTACGAAGTTCATTCACATTTATTTTTGAT
>NW_017143847.1:0-315 GCF_001652005.2 Ceratina calcarata
AGAATTTCTCCTTTGCTGGCGAAATTGCGTGCAAATGACGGTGAAATATACATTTTTCAAACGTTCTCAAGTTATTGTGATAGTAATTATTCGAGTTTCTGCAAAATGTGTATGCATGTCCTCTTGCACTTCGCTTTAAAAATGTAATTAAAATATATAACAACATTAATGTAGGATTGAATCATTCAACTGATCTTTGAAATTATTATTTATGGAAAAGTTTATAGAAAATCCTTAACTCACACATATTAATTGACCACTGAAAAAATAAGGCATAGATTTATTACTATTGAATTGAATTATGATTATGGATCG
>NW_017143848.1:0-315 GCF_001652005.2 Ceratina calcarata
CCACCAGAACCACCGTAAAATATTTCAGATACAGCGATACATACTGATGTTTGACAATTTTATGTAATAAGCATATATTACATATATGTATAGTACACATTTATTTAATTAACAGTTGTAGCGCCTAGAGAAAATATGTATATAAGTATATAGAAATTAATACATGGGCGGGATCAAGTGTGATATCTCTTGAAAGCGTGATCATTCGTCAATTGCTCCAAATATTTGATACCGCCCTTCTATAGACATTGGTCCTTCCGGAGGAGTTTTGCTCTCTTGTTAACTTTTTCGGCATGGCGACCTGACCGATCCCAA
>NW_017143849.1:0-315 GCF_001652005.2 Ceratina calcarata
CACATAGATATATTTATACGTTGGTACTGACTGATACAAATTTCGAAAATTATAATATGTACGAACTATTATCCAATAACTGCATGAGACACTTTTATTTTACGAATCTTAACAACAATGTTTAAGATGTACCATGAACTGAACATTGAAGATTCTGTTTCTACAATGTATGCAACAAATTACGCTATTTTGTAGATATAACAACAATTCAGAAATTAATTTCAATTAAAAAAGTGATAGTAATTAATATGTTAAATGATAATTACATTTATTCTTACTTCAAATACAAAATATGGTGTGCACTAATGAAAATAA
>NW_017143850.1:0-314 GCF_001652005.2 Ceratina calcarata
CAGAAACAATTCTCCGTACTCCCTTCGGACAACGCTACGCCAAGAACAGCCTATATACAGGGTGAATCACAATGATACTCGTATGACATGGTTCATCTTTGCTTTACACTGCTTTTATAGTGAATGTAGCTTATTAAGATGGTTCTTTCTATTTTTCTTATTTTTCTAGCTATACCTACATTTGCATGACTAAATAATAACTGACATAAATCATAACGGCTCCGAAATTATTGAAAACCAATGATTATTCATACTAAAATTAAAATAAATTATCTTAAAATTCACAAATTTAGATTCATTTTCACATTTTCATT
>NW_017143851.1:0-314 GCF_001652005.2 Ceratina calcarata
ATATTAACGTTATAAATATTGATGTTGGTGTTTTTTGGACTAAATTTTTATTGAGACGTCGATATTGATAATTTTTATTCTATCTCGTTCCGATCATCCCGATTTTTGTTGAATATTTAAAGGCATTTATTGAATTATTCAATTATGTATGTGCTAATTTGTTCCACACTTTCTCCATTTTTCATGCAACTTGAAAACTCTATCCCTAAAAATAATGGAAAATATGCATTCATGCCATTCTATTTTACGTACTTCTTGACACGATTCGTTTGACCTTAAGGATGTATAGGCTACACACTTAAACAATGCTAGCA
>NW_017143852.1:0-314 GCF_001652005.2 Ceratina calcarata
CGTAACTAATATGACAGAGAGCCGAAAGAAGGGGATACGATCGAGGCTGCTGCGATGAAGAGATGATGCCCAGAAATATTGATAGACTTCATAAATGAAAACCATAACGGATATTTCAATAAATAATCGTCTATAGTTTTCGCGATAAAGTTTTCCTTCATTTTCATTTATCAGAGACTCCGTTTGGTACGTTTCCACGTGTTTCTCTATCGATTTCATTCATAACACCCGCCAATAGTGATACTTGCCTTCTGTCTTTAATTTCGTTGTCGAGCTCCGAACTGACGAATAGGCAGCTCGCGCGATAATGTGTA
>NW_017143853.1:0-314 GCF_001652005.2 Ceratina calcarata
ATATGATCACGATGTTCTCTGAAACTCTCACAATAGTCATCGGGATACTCGAAGAGCTGAAGCACGGGTCTATCACTTCACCGACACCGAACATAAGAATAGTAACGCTCTTCTACCAAGAAGAAAGGTGGGACTCGAGAAGCCAGTTTCCTATTGGCTAAATATCAATTTGTGATAGGCTCAAGAATTAAGTAGAGCGTGACGTGCGATAACCTCATTAGCTAGGCAAATAACGCTAGCCAGGACCGTTGACAAGCAGGCACCTGCGGGCCCTTTAGAAAAGAGTTGGCCAAAGAATTTACTCAGTCTTTTGA
>NW_017143854.1:0-314 GCF_001652005.2 Ceratina calcarata
CAGGTTATTTACATCGAAGTATATCAAGTATGATAATGATGCCGATGGATCGAATAATTGCTTGTACTTATTACTGGCTTTGGCAAACCTATTTGAACATTGACTCAAGCCACCTCGTATACCACGTTCGATAAACCCACATACGTACATATAGACACACATATAAATATTCAATACTTAGAAATATTCTTATATATAATTATTCATATAAACAATTTACGTATATTCATTTATTCAAACATATTAACATTCATACTTATTCGTATTCAATTATTCTTTTACAATGTTATTAATATTCATATTACTTTCATTCA
>NW_017143855.1:0-314 GCF_001652005.2 Ceratina calcarata
GGAGCCCCCACTCATGGGTGGGGGCGACTCGTCGAAGTTCCGTCCGGCCGGTAGGAGAGTGCATGTGCCACGAACTGACACAGCACCGGCAATAGATCCCTTGAAATGGGACAATCGCAGACGGGACGGTAAACCTTCTCTCTTATCCATTGTCGATAAAGCGAACAACCTACATTAGGGCTAGAAGGCAATTGACAATGCACCGATTCGACAAGGAAATAACAACTGAGGATACGAGAAAAAACGAAAAGAAGAAAGAAAAGTACGGTAGCTGATGGAATAGAGCTGGCTAAGGAAAAAGTAGAAGGAAAAAT
>NW_017143856.1:0-314 GCF_001652005.2 Ceratina calcarata
CTCTCTCTCTCTCCTATCCCCGACTCTTCTCTTTACGTTTCTCGCCATTTTAATGATCCAAATACTAGTGAAATATTTTCATATTAATATCATTCTAATTATATTTTGTTCGTCAATTCATTTATCAAGATCACTATGAGCCCCACTCAACTTATGCGCTAATTAAATTAGCGTTTTAGTTAATTACGATTTCGTTCAATTAAAAGTATGAATGCATACAAAAGTAATAGTAATAATGCGTCGAGATATTGTCTCTTCATGTTTCATTATTTTTATGAACAGAGCGCGCAAATAAGAAAAAACTAGGGTGGAAC
>NW_017143857.1:0-1123 GCF_001652005.2 Ceratina calcarata
CCCCCCCCCCCCCGGAAGCTCGACTGCCAGCGCCCCGACAAGCCTGAGAGGCCCGACCTCAAGTCAATGTACGACGAGCTGGACAGGATATGCTTCGAGGGGCAAGTGGCCAAGGGGTTCACCGTGGAATGGGGCCGAAACATGACGGCCTTTAGTGGACTGTTTCAGCCTGACGACGGAAAGATTCTGGTGAGCTGGGACATACTCAAAGAGTTCCCGTCAGAGTCTTTTGGGAGGCAGGTGCGGGAGACGCTCCTACACGAGATGATCCACGCGTGGTTGTTCATGCGATACGGCAAGCAGACCTCCTTGGAGCACGAGGCCGAGTTTCGAAGGAAACTCGCCGAGTAAAACAGGTCGGCCGGCGCAACATCGGCGGTGGACCATGAAGAGGCTGTACCGAGTATTGACAGGCTGCACCGGCACGGGTGGCGGTCCGGTCCTTCTCGCTCGTTGGCGACAGATACGGTGTCCGACAAGACGACAACATCCATCAGAGACCGTCGTCCCCCGGGAGTGGGCATTATTCTGTGCTATCGTGTCTGCAATGGTCTTGTCCCAGGGGTTCGCCATCTCGAAGAAGTCTACTATCTTTCTGATCTGCATGTTTTTCACGTCCTCCTCTTCTATTAGTTCCGTTTCTAGTGTCTCCAGTCTCGCGTTGGCGTACTTGTCGCATTTGGTTAGGACGTGGACAGTTGTTTGCATCTCCTCCGGGTCGCATTCGCAGCTTCCGTTCTCCTTGATGCCCATTTTATGTAGGTGATAGTTTAGTGGGGCGTGTCCCGTCAGCGCGTATGTCGCTACTCTTATCTCGTTCCTGTTCATCTCTAGTATCGTCCTGGCTCTCTTGTTACTGGGTTCGCCGATCATGACTTTTCCTTGTCTGCAGCCTGTTGTGTTTTCCCATCTCCTCTTCAGTTTTCTTAGGGCAAATTCTCTCAGTTCCGCTCTGAGCGTCGCAAATGGGATCAGTACTCTTGGTTCTACTCCTGTGCTTTTGTTTTTGACTGCTAGCTTGGCGAGTCGATCTGCTCTCTCGTTCCCTTCGACTCCTACGTGTCCGTGGCACCAGCTGATTGTTATTTCGTTGTTCCTGTTTGCCAGTTCGGTCAGGGCGTCG
>NW_017143857.1:3186-4556 GCF_001652005.2 Ceratina calcarata
GGCCATGTTCATGGCTTCTTTCGCCCTGGCCGTGTCTTCGTGTACGACTATTACCGCTATATCGTCCGCATAGCCCCATACTTGGAAGCCGTTCTCTCTGAGTTTCTCAATCAGTGTGTTCACTGCTACGCACCACAGCGTCGGGGAGAGGATACCACCTTGGGGGCAGCCCCTTTTTGCCAGCCTTGTCACTCTCGTACCGTCGCCGTCTGCTGTTATTGATTTGTCTGTGAGCATGTTTTCGATCCATCTGACCAGTCATGTTTCGATTCCGTGTCTTCGCAGTCCCGCGATTATTACTTCTTTCGAGGTTTGATTGAACGCTCCTTCGATGTCCATGAAGCATGCTACTGCGTACTTTTTATTGTAGAGGGCGTATTCCAGTTCTCTTGTCACACCGTGGAGCGCGGCTTCCACCGAGTGTCCGACTCTGAACGCGTATTGTCTGGTCGAGAGCGGTCTTTCTGCGAACACCGTGTCTTTGGTGTATCTGTCCAACTGTTTCTCGAGGATTTTCAGGAAGAACGACGTCAGGCTGATCGGTCTGAACGATTTGGGAGAAGAGTAATCAGTTTTTCCGGGTTTCAGTATGAACGTTACGTTCGTCTCGCGTCAACCGCTCGGGACGTGTCCCATCGCCAGACTGGCTCTCATTAGTTTCGTTAAGTATGGTGCCAGCAGGTTTTTCCCCATTTTGATCAGTCTTGGATAGATGCCGACCGGTCCCGGTGATTTATATGGGAGGAATGTGCCTATCGTCCATATGGTTCTCTCCAACGTGACCACCTTTGCTGCCGTTCTCCAGTCTGCGCCGGTGTCGCGTGCTCGTTCGCTGCGTGTCTCGCGTTCCGTGTTCGTGTTTGCGTCGTCGTTGTTCTCGGTGTCTCGTGACCCTGAGAAATCTTCGTCGATCAGGGTCTCTATTGATTCTCGAAAATTTCTCGTCATTTTACCGTCCGGCCTGTGGACGAGGCCGGACGCTCTTTTCGTCCGTTGATTCGAGAATTTTGTTCGTTCTGGCTATGTCCTGTGCTTTCTGTAGTCTGCCGCAGAAGCGCTCCAAGAGTTTGTTTTTGCTTCGGCGATCTCTTTTTTGAATTTTGACTCTGCTCTTTTCGCTTTGAGTTTGTCCCGTCTCGTTTTCGTTCGTCGGGCCTTTGCCCGTAGTCGTTTGCACGTCAGTCTTGTCGCATCCAGATTTGGGTTCCACCAGGGTAGTTTGAGATTGAAGCCCCTCCGTTTGTTGGTAATCGCGGCGTTTTCCGCGTTTTTTACGGCTTTCGTGACGAATTCCGTGTATTCGTCTATCTCGCTCGGGGTGCCGTATCTCGTCGGCGCTTGTCTCAAGTTTTCCTCCAGCGTTTTCAGGT
>NW_017143858.1:0-314 GCF_001652005.2 Ceratina calcarata
TATTTTTTATAATTATTTCCTATAATGTCTAATATCTATTTTACTTGGTTCTTCATGTTATCCGAAGTATTCTTAGCATTGATCATGGAGGACTGATATTAGTTTTTGATTGTGTAGTCCTCTCTTTCTCTATAGCCCGTCTTAATGACCCGCTTCCTCTCATTTACGATCAGTCTGGTTGCTTCTTACCTGTCAAATGCATAATTACGAGAGGTCCTATTGAGAGGCAACAACTTAAAATTTTATGGTATCTAAGGGTATCGAAGGCGGGGAATCCTGTTACTTAGAAAAATTGTATAGCTGAAACGGCAACA
>NW_017143859.1:0-314 GCF_001652005.2 Ceratina calcarata
AGGAAAAAGTTGTTTAAAATCACTGCAGCTCCTCCCCATTTCAAGGCCTAACACTAGTTCTGGGACACCCTGTATATTGATCTGGCTGTTGTCATCTTCGAAAATTTGCCTTAAAGTATCAGGATTCATTTCCTTCTTAGATCCAATGTCTAATTTTAATTGAGTTGCAATTTTGGACATCTATGAAGGTATATCAGACTCTATAATTCGGAACGTAGTTGGGAGTGAGACTTTCAACTTCTTTAGTATGTCTTTAATGAGAATGCCAATAGATATAGGTTTGCGATTGAATAGATGGTTACGTGTCTTAGTAA
>NW_017143860.1:0-314 GCF_001652005.2 Ceratina calcarata
CCGATCTAGTAATTTTTCAGAAATATCTCTGTATTAAGAACATCTTTTTAAATAAGACTCGTTACACAGTGTAAAGTAGTCTATGAAACTGTATTAAACATTATGAAAGTACAAAGGAAACAATTAATATTAGAATATAGAGAATATATAGAAATATATAGAATATATAGAATACGTAGAAATTCAAAATGTCGAATTTAGAAGTATATAAGGGTACGCGGTGCCCGACGGCAATGCTGCCACCTGACGGGGCTCAAATTTGCTTTCCGGCCGCCACCGCGTCCCTTGATATGGACTAGTCACAAGAGATCGGA
>NW_017143861.1:0-314 GCF_001652005.2 Ceratina calcarata
AGATTATGTAACCCCATGTGTATCAGTATCAGTATTACACCGCCAATCGGATTGACAGAACATGAGTTTGCTCATGCGCATGGTGATACCACAAAGCCGACAGGAAGATACAAGCCAATGAGCATTGCAGAAGGATTCCTTTGGAGGAAGATAAGGACGTCATCTCATCGCAGCCAATGATAAGTCATGGCGTCTGCGCAGAGAGAGCGGCTATTATAATTGGACGTCGCAATTTGGTACTAAGCGCGCTGTGTACAGACGATAGAGCGCGGGTTATTCAAATGCAAACATAAATAATAGCAAAATTAATTCAT
>NW_017143862.1:0-314 GCF_001652005.2 Ceratina calcarata
ATTGAGAATATGTCTTGGTAAGTCAATTTAAATTATGAAATTAAGACCGTGTTCAATTATACTTTATCTTATATCTGTAACCTCTCAGTAATCGTTTAATGTAGTTGTAAAACAAAAGCTGCAGAATCTTCAAATAAAGCTAAAATAAGGATTAAAAAAAATACTGATCTGATATAGAGCAAATTCAGTGAAGCACAAGTCTGTTTTTCGTATACTGGTTATTGATAAACAGTACCTCAAGATTACTTTCTATAAATAACTATTCCACACATTATGATGTTATATTACTTTTTATCACTACATTATCATATGCA
>NW_017143863.1:0-314 GCF_001652005.2 Ceratina calcarata
CCATCCTTTAATCTACTGGTCGGGCTAGTTTCAGTTGTTCCAGCTCCCGCTGTAGGCTTAAGATCCGTACCTCTGTCGGGCTGCACCCGGGCGCATGGGCAGCCCCTTTCTCGTTTTCCTGTTGTCTGTCTCCAGGTGATCGCGGTTTTAGTTTTTCGGCGTTTAGGCCTATTAGCCTATCTTTGTACCAGACCTTAAGCCCAGTGGCCTTCTCGTCTATATCACCTCTGAACAGGATGGTCCCTGGCGAATATTGACTTCCCGTGGCCACACTCGCTGTGCCCCGAGGTATTACGAGCGTTTTAAGTGCCTCA
>NW_017143864.1:0-314 GCF_001652005.2 Ceratina calcarata
CGTTGTTCCATACTCCGATATGCAATCTACATTATCAATCGACTGGAGGCTCAGCGTCAAAATAACGAAACTTTAAATTAAAATATCTTATGAATAAAACAAAATAAAAACATGTAAATTGAAAGTTTAGTTGCGTTTACTCTATATAAAAAGAATTTTTAGGTTTCTTGGTAATTCCAGGACAAAAATATTGTCCGAGAGCCCGCAACACTTGAAAAGTGTAAAATCGTATTACGAATATCACAATGGCAGATCGTTAGTATTTAACCTTGTGATGTCAAAAAGGCATTTCTTACACCTGGCGGATGATGCAA
>NW_017143865.1:0-314 GCF_001652005.2 Ceratina calcarata
CACGGGAGCCCGAGGAAGGAGCGCGTGGGTGCGCCCCGATGGACTCCGCACGGTGCCAGCGAGGAGGACCCGCTGGGCCTATTCTCCGGGAAGGAGAGAATGCAAGGCGGAGAAGCCTCTGACGAAGAAGGATATTAGACATGTAAGCTAGCTAATAAGTATGTTATCCGCGTAATTGTAAGAGAAAAAAAAAAGAAAAAAAAAGAAAAAAAAACATATACATATATATATACGTTCGTAATTGTAAGTGGTGATGGTAATATAAATAAGAATTTGGGGTTAGCTTAGGTTTTAGGTTAGGGAATGTATGGGAA
>NW_017143866.1:0-314 GCF_001652005.2 Ceratina calcarata
AAAGTTCGCTTATCTTAAACTCATTGAAATAATGCAGGTACTCCACGTCTGTGATCTGATTGTGTCTCAGATCCAACTTGGTTAGATGATAATTGAAGAACTTCTCGAAAAGAGTAATCCCTATGATTTGATTATACTTCAAGCTTAATTCTCTAACAGGTAATCGTGAGTCTCGATTACCCAGGATTCCCATTTTGCTACATCTTAAAACAAAGTGTAACACCTTGTGCAATGATATGGGACAGTATATAGAAGTCAAAGACTTCTCGTTTTCGAAGTCGTCGAGATTCAATACCTTCTTGGTAGGCTCGTAG
>NW_017143867.1:0-371 GCF_001652005.2 Ceratina calcarata
GGTGATCCATAAACGTACTGCTCTTTGACGTGTTCATTTTTTTATATTTCTTGATGCAGATACTTGTACGATATGCTGTCTACTACTATACACACTACTATATATGTACACGTTATGTCTACTATTCAATGTCTTAAATAATAACGCAACTAATTATTATATTCTCTAAGTAGTAACGAAATAAACTGAAAATAATATGAACACTATAAAATAAAAACGAAAATAAAAATTTCAATGTATAATAGGAACGTGCTTATATAAACGTATCGACTATAAATTTTTCAGGCTGACTATTAGGGACGCAACGCCGGCATATAAATCTATGTTGTCGAACTCGTAGATGTGGCTTTCCAAAAATTGCCAGACGTGGT
>NW_017143867.1:705-1617 GCF_001652005.2 Ceratina calcarata
CTTTATTCGAGCACACTGTTGGTTGGACAAACATGGACAAATCGTGGACAATGAAGTTACATAAAAAGAAGTAAAAATATTTTCATACGGGTGCTGATAAGAAGTTTATTTTCTTAATAACTTTTTTTGGGGGGTGGAGAAATGAAATTTTTTGTTGAACAAATTTGGACAAATCGTGGACAAACGAATGCAATTTGATTTGTATAAGAATTTCCACTTGGGGGTGACAACTTCACACACCTCAACTTTTACGCGAATTCAGCGAGCTCTAATACCTAACTTAAGTCATTATAATAAAATTCGAGATGAATTTCTACCACTCATTATCGACAATGGTTCTTGTATTAAGAGTCTCTAATTTGTAAGTGAATAAAATTAATAAATTACTTTTTATATTAATAATAGCGGCAACCATCAATTTTTATTAGTCGTAATTTTAAAAATTTTAGGGTGTCAACACTGACCACCAACCGCTCTTTGCCGGAGTCAGAGACAGAATCATATTGAAAGTGGGGGTGGAAACCTTTTCTTAACAGGTACCCGGAAAAGATGGGGGTTCTCGGCGACCGTTACTTAGGCCTTTGTTACAAATCGTTGAAATGTTGGAGTATCCAACGAAATGTGACTTCCAATAGTACACGTTAAACTACACGTTACTACACAAAATAAAATGTTACTGACAGAAACATAATAGAAATGAAAATAAATAAAATTAAATTCAACGAACCGATAGAAGAACTCGCTTTATATAAATCGCCTGAACTCATGGTGCTGAACTGTACAGTATACCTATTATGAAATAAAAAGAGAAGCCTCGTTATAGGGTTTGAAATATTATTTACATTTTAACGTATTCAATTACTTGGAAGCAAGAAAGAAATGCAAATATCCTACTAACTTGTTCCATCAGAT
>NW_017143867.1:1928-3131 GCF_001652005.2 Ceratina calcarata
TTCGAGCACACACTGTTGGTTGGACAAACATGGACAAATCGTGGACAATGAAGTTACATAAAAAGAAGTAAAAATATTTTCATACGGGTGCTGATAAGAAGTTTATTTTCTTAATAACTTTTTTGGGGGGTGGAGAAATGAAATTTTTTGTTGAACAAATTTGGACAAATCGTGGACAAACGAATGCAATTTGATTTGTATAAGAATTTCCACTTGGGGGTGACAACTTCACACACCTCAACTTTTACGCGAATTCAGCGAGCTCTAATACCTAACTTAAGTCATTATAATAAAATTCGAGATGAATTTCTACCACTCATTATCGACAATGGTTCTTGTATTAAGAGTCTCTAATTTGTAAGTGAATAAAATTAATAAATTACTTTTTATATTAATAATAGCGGCAACCATCAATTTTTATTAGTCGTAATTTTAAAAATTTTAGGGTGTCAACACTGACCACCAACCGCTCTTTGCCGGAGTCAGAGACAGAATCATATTGAAAGTGGGGGTGGAAACCTTTTCTTAACAGGTACCCGGAAAAGATGGGGGTTCTCGGCGACCGTTACTTAGGCCTTTGTTACAAATCGTTGAAATGTTGGAGTATCCAACGAAATGTGACTTCCAATAGTACACGTTAAACTACACGTTACTACACAAAATAAAATGTTACTGACAGAAACATAATAGAAATGAAAATAAATAAAATTAAATTCAACGAACCGATAGAAGAACTCGCTTTATATAAATCGCCTGAACTCATGGTGCTGAACTGTACAGTATACCTATTATGAAATAAAAAGAGAAGCCTCGTTATAGGGTTTGAAATATTATTTACATTTTAACGTATTCAATTACTTGGAAGCAAGATAGAAATGCAAATACCCTACTAACTTGTTCGGTCAGATTTTAAAGTTATTTTACACGTTATTGCTGTTAGTTAGTTACAATTTATTATTATTATTTTTCTATTGCGCTCTTTTATGAAGAAAGAAATTTAAATGTGGCGTCTACTGGTAAAATAGTTGCACGCACTTCTGCTTTCACGTTTCACGTACATATGAACGAAAAATTCTTTCATTTTCGAATTTAATGGAAATCTACGTTACATTAGTCCACACTGTTAAATATTATATTATTAAACTTACCTTAATAACAGGTCAAACAATATTCTTCCAATGCTTCACTTTCCCTTCTTCTCAA
>NW_017143868.1:0-314 GCF_001652005.2 Ceratina calcarata
AGAATTTGAGCCGTTTTTTTCGAATCCATTCATAATCTTCCGATAAACAGACTTTCTAATTGTATCAATGAGTAATTATGAAACCGAGGGTTGTTATTCGAATGTAAAATATTCATGGTGTCTGTTTAAAAAGTTCATTTAATTATTTTAAGTACATTTAGTCGTTTAAATAGATTTAAACATTAAAAAATATATTTTAGATCAATATCTTTTCTTTATTATTTAATTATTGAAGTATTACGTTCAACTTTTGGTGTTGAGAATAATTTTATGAATCATAAACAGTATTTATGATGTCTGAATATTTTATGTTC
>NW_017143869.1:0-314 GCF_001652005.2 Ceratina calcarata
CAATAATGTCATTAACATGATCTGACAATTGTAATAAAAATTACATATCTCGTTTAGACTTAACAAGATGTAACTAAACGTATTACACGTGTGCTATCGAAGTAGTCGTGAAGGAGATTTAAAACCGGACCGATCCTTTCTTTTTCCTATCTCCAAGATGTGATAAATCTCGACCAGTCGAAGTGACTAATTCACGATCGACTTATTTGTAATTAGGAAAGAAGTAAGACGAACCGTTAAGTGTGACGATTCTTTCCACAGAGCCTACTTAGTGAACAGTTAACGAGCAGGAAAGGATGCTACCAGAGGACGAC
>NW_017143870.1:0-314 GCF_001652005.2 Ceratina calcarata
CCTTCGGACGATGGGAATGGGGCCGAAGGAGGTAGCAAGCCTGCAGAATCCCAGGGCGGGCTGCGCACGACGTGTAAAGTGTTGTGGCCTAGGCTTGACGGGGACCCACTGTTTCTCTGGAAGGTCTTCCAGTTACAAATAATAACCGTCCCGGGAAAGAAAGGAGCCCCGTCCGAAAAGCGTCTGGCCGCTCCGATTGTCATTCCGCCCGACGCGGATCCCATGGATCCGTTGGGGCTATTCCCAAAGGAGAAGGCCCAGCTGATTAGTTAGATGATACGTTACATTAAGTACATTATTATCATAGTAATAAG
>NW_017143871.1:0-314 GCF_001652005.2 Ceratina calcarata
AAAAAATCAAGACTTACTTACTTGTAATTAAATTACATTTTAATATTTGATTTAGAAGAATTCATTTCTATCATCCAAACTTTTGTTCATTTAAATTCGTACAACGTTTCATTCAATTTTATTACGATACCTAAAACCTGTGAATGAGAGTGTACGTCGGTTGGGAAAGAAAATAGTAACAGCAGAGGAGCACGTATTCGAAAATTCAATCGATTTCAGCAGATAAAATAAGACGAACACTTGAACACTGTTAGAAATAATTCCTCGATTTACTTGAATAACTCACAATTGTCACATTATTGATATTCTTGTAT
>NW_017143872.1:0-314 GCF_001652005.2 Ceratina calcarata
GATCGAAGGAGTCGAGCAAGGCACGAGGTATAGAGTTTGTTAGGTGAAGACCTAAAGGGGTCCGGATATTCGAGGAGGAGAAGGTTGAGACAGGATGTAAATTGAATAAATAGAAAGTAATTCCAATTTGGAATTTAAAGTAAGTTTATTCTACCGGGCATATAACGCCCGATAGTCCCCAAAGTTAATACAATAACGATAATAAATAAAAAAAAATTTAAATAGATTGCGGATTTTTGGGCTTTCCGCAAGCCTCCCAGATGGACGGGGTCGGATAGCTAACACCAGTACGCGATTACGACACAAAACATTTA
>NW_017143873.1:0-314 GCF_001652005.2 Ceratina calcarata
ATTTTTCCTTCTACTTTTTCCTTAGCCAGCTCTATTCCATCAGCTACCGTACTTTCCTTTCTTCTTTTCGTTTTTTCTCGTATCCTCAGTTGTTATTTCCTTGTCGAATCGGTGCATTGTCAATTGCCTTCTAGCCCTAATGTAGGTTGTTCGCTTTATCGACAATGGATAAGAGAGAAGGTGTACCGTCCCGTCTGCGATTGTCCCATTTCAAGGGATCTATTGCCGGTGCTGTGCCAGTTCGTGGCATATGCACTCCCCTACCGGCCGGACGGAACTTCGACGAGTCGCCCCCACCCATGAGTGGGGGCTCC
>NW_017143874.1:0-314 GCF_001652005.2 Ceratina calcarata
CGTAAAGGCCGCACTGATTACAGTGCCGTGAACAGGATACGTGATAGTGGTATCTGGGCCACGGGTATCGCTTTGGGTCAATAGTCAATTGTTGGCTGACCACCGGTTAGAGAACGGCGCCATCATATAGGGCCTAAAAGGTACCGCGAAAACAAGTCGGTAAGGTTTCTCTCCGGGAAAGGTGCACAGCAATTAAGTTAGTGCAGCTTTGCAGGGTATTGCGCTTATGCATGTCCAGTAGCAGTTTCGGCCTTACAATCCGAGCTCCCGCGCACAGCCAAAGAAGCTGTGCGTGCCCCTGCAAACGGCGTCCC
>NW_017143875.1:0-314 GCF_001652005.2 Ceratina calcarata
AGAGAGAGAGAGACAAGATTTCGCAAGTACAGTCTTAATCATAAGTTATCAGGAAGAATCTAGATAAAATCATTGATAGATCATAAATCTGAAGATCTTTATATAGCGTTCTTCATTTAAATAGCCTGGGGTAAAAATTGATTCATGCATCTAAGCTTCTGTTAAAGAAAGAAATCTTGGTGAAAATTCCAGCTTACTAGTTAGATAAATTAGTAGATAACGTTAGTTTATATTGATGTACATACTTGGAAAATACGTTGTTATTGGAAATATAACGTGAACTCGATACTTTGCAACAGATCAGGGAATAAATA
>NW_017143876.1:0-315 GCF_001652005.2 Ceratina calcarata
TAAGAACGCGAAATTCGCGACTAGAACGACTAGACCACGTCTCGTGCGCGAAGAGGTCGGTGTGTAGTGAGTTTTAGTTCACGTACGGGTATTCGAACATTTTAAATCCACCATGCCGAACAAGGAAGAGCAAAAACCAAGCGCTGAAGCTGAGTCGGCAAAGACCACGATAGTCGACGTTAGTTCAAAGAGTGAGATCNCTCGACGCGTTCCCGATCTGCATCTCTTAAGCGCGTGCCAAAGGAGGTTCAATCAAAGTGGCGTATGCAACATAGGCTTCTCATTCAGTTGCGAGAAATCGCTGCAAGCGCTGAA
>NW_017143877.1:0-314 GCF_001652005.2 Ceratina calcarata
AATAATTCATATGATCATTAATTATTAGTATTAGAATTATTAGTAAACGTACATCGATTCTTATTTATTACGTACCTGTAAATTTATCACTTATTAAGTAAAAGTTATTACATCAAAACGAATAATAATGTGAAATAAGTTTTTACTATCTTAATCCATGTATAATCTTGCAACTCAATTACACCAGTGATTAAAGATAAAAATATTGTCTATAATTTAGTATCGTTAAACATTTAAAATTTATTTGATTCCACTTTAAAATGAATTATGTGATTGCCTTCACTGACAAGTTGCGGAAAGCGTTGCCCTGAGAC
>NW_017143878.1:0-11008 GCF_001652005.2 Ceratina calcarata
ACTTTATATATTCAAGCGTATGTACATATGTATGTACTGTACGTATATCACGACAGATCGATGTGGAAAAGTTAAATATGCATAGCAACTATAAAACCTATGAAAAATTCATTGGAGCTTTATATGCTTTATCATGCGCAGCTAACGAGTTCTGAATTCCAGGTGAACTAAATATAGAATCCGAGAAACTTGGGTTGTTTGAGTATCTATACAACACTGTGCAGAACCTGTTGCGATCAATAGATGCCAGATTCGGCCGTTTTCGACATGTTCCGTTATATTCCCCTACTATATTCGTTCCTATCTGCTTCCACAACCATTCCTGCCACGCCTTGTTCACATGTATTTTCCCAGCAAAACCGGTTATTACAAGTATGATGCGTTTGGTGCATGCTTCCCCATGGAAAAGCTGGGATGATAGGAATACTTTTCTACCATTACACTTTGATTGATTTGATTCTACCATTACACTTAATTCATAATTTATTGTTCTATTCTTGATCATTTAAATTTTACTTTGCGATACTATATCCTTGAATCCATATAGAATAAATCATTAAATACGACATGAATAAACGGTTTAATACGAAATATATTTGTATTTTGACAGCAATCATTGAACGCACATAACGTATTGTTGAATTTTAGAGGTGAAAGGTAAGCGACTGAACGATACCACCTCTGTAAAATGAAAATGTAAAAACTATCAGAAATGGTATGGGTGTGAACTATCGAGGCCTTATCAAGCTTTTAAGTGCAATAGTCGACAGGTAGCAATTGGATAGTTTGCGTTGACGATTTTGTTGAGGGATTGGATAGAGAGATACAAATCGTGGAGCATTGGAGGGATAACAAAGAGAATACTTAATATTAGAAAAAGAGAGCTGAGGCTAAAAAGAGAGTACTAACAGAAAAGAAAAGAAAAGAATTGGTTAGTGGTGGAGGCAGGGGGGAAAGAGACAGATTGTTGGCAAGAAATAGGAGGAAATGCAAGGGAGAAAGAGTACGGGGGACATAGGAGTTTCACGGTTATGTTCGAATTGCGCCTGCGTCGACGGGTACTTGCTATGAGCGGATTGGCTCCCTACTCATACTTGAGTCCACGTTAGGTTGACTTAATTTCAATTCGGGCTCCTTCTCTACTTCCCCCTTCTCCCTTCGGCACCAACGTGCATTAACGGTCGATTCTTTCCTTCTTGTTTGGATTTTTCTTGCTGAAAAGAGTATACGCGATACCTCAATACACGCTTATCTCTAATACCCTGAACAACCAGAAATACGTGACATTAGTGAATCCTTATGATCTTCGATATGCAAAACAGATAGGACGGTGGTGATAGTGGTGATGGTAGTAGACACCGACGAAGAGAACAAGAGAACAAAGAGGAGGGGAGGAAGGCGAGGGGAAGGAAGTGGACGCAGGTAGTGATGGTGCACAGAGAGAGGCTGGGTACACAAAGACATAATACAGCTACAAGAAAAGAGAAGAGAAGAAAAGAGGAGAGGGAAGAGCTTCGGGTTTGCAGCAATCGGCGCACGCTATCCCGCGCGCTTGCTCGCGCGCGCGCGTTCTTTACAAAACAACGCATCTGAACATTCTGAACCCATCGCTGAACGCGTCTCAACAGTTCGGCACGAATTCACATTGAGTTAATTATCCTGACGGACGTACGGGTTTCATCGCGTCGCCGCCATATTGGCGGTTTGATATAACACGCACTAATAAGTTCAGATTGAGTACGATAGTCATCGTAGTTGACACGCCGATTTCGTCTTTGTTGTATGTTGATACTACGAATGTGCCATAAACAGCAGAGTGATCATGTCATAATATTCCTTGATAACTGCACTTAATAATACACAAACGTTCAGTGAAATCTTTTATCGAATAAACATAAACTGGAATTTATGCATTTTTTCTTCACTTCATGTTGTCTGCATTGAATAAATTGTGAATTGTAGTTTTAAAAATCGTTGAGTGCAACATCGACGTTGGATCATTAATCACTAATGAAGAGCGAACTTGAAACTGTTTGTACGTGTACGATTAGTAGAATCTACTTCTGTTCATGTAAAGTTAATCTTATGTTTTATGGATTGTGTTACTGTTTAATATTTCATTTATGATTGTAAACCAGTCGATCAGTGATTTAGAATTACTATAAATGTGCGGAATGTGTGAAATGTTTATTCCAATTCATTGAGACATATATATTTTGTTAATTAACAAATGTGAACAATTATTTAAATCAGAATAGATCTTTGTTAATGATCTTGTGACAATTTTATTGTTAATGACAATGTCTGTGAGTACAATAGTTATCTGTAACAATGTTGTTAAATTTCCAAGGACTGTATTATGTAATCATCAGATGTTAATGATTATATTTACAGATTGGAAATGAACAATTCATTGGATCAAGACTTTCAGGAATTTCAGTTTTCTGAACAGAAAGAGATTTGTAACAGTGATGGAATAGATAGTTTGGAAGCATTTGGTATGTTTTTCTTTCTACAAGAACTTCAATAAAAAGTAGAATAATTGATATTAAAAATGAGACCGAAATTTATGAGGAGAGGTTAGAATTGCTATTACTGAACAATACAAATCAATTAAAAATCTTTTATACTACGCCGAAAAAATATTCAAAAGGTTTATCTTTCTATTCAGAACATACCTCGACATTCTCTGTAATTGGGGTTATGATATTGACAGTTTGGTCTCAATCATAAAAATTATTACCTTCTTCAATTCACTTCTTTAAGCAATTAAGAATATTCGGCCAATTACATCGTCAAATGAACTTTTTATAAAAAATTACGCGATTCTTCAAGGGCAGTAAAAAGTTGTTGATGCACGTTCGCAATACAATTTCTACGAAACAAATATCGATGCAAGCTATATCACGGCGGGAATGTTTCGTTAATATGAAGTTAGCCAATGATATTCCTCCTTGAGCTAGTATCGATTGGAGAGACCCGTTTTCAATTCTCGGCAAAAGCAAAGGCAATTACATACATATCTTGCTTATACACAGATTGCGACCATTTTGCGTGAACACTTGCCGTCGGTGTCGGTGCATATACATCGGCATCGATTGTTTACATCCGTTGTAACACGGGGAACGCGCGCTGATACACCGAGTGAACTTTTGAAATACGAAACGTGCATGAATACAATTGACGTGTAGCTTTTATATGAACGTCTTGACAGGCAATCGTATTCGTTTAATTGATTTGACGGAAGATACGAAAGCGCGGCAAATTACTCCGTATATTTTCTGATGTTCTTCATCGTGTAGGTGGTTAGGCGACTTGCTATCACATTAGGTTTTTGTTTTTAAATTAAAAGTAACGAACATTTAACGTGTAATTGTATGTTGTATTATCAGAATTCTTTTTTATCGTTACAGATAAAGGTGTGGAGGATAGAACGATATTTCCTTTGCGACTATCGTTGTTCAGTTGTGAAATTTGCAGAAAGCAGTATACGACAAAGAAACAACTCCGTACTCATATTCTCACACATTTAGGAAGTCCACGAGTAGTGTTGAGGAAAGTTACAAATTTCAAAAGTATCACGAAGACACAGACCGATACCTATTGGTTAAATCCAGAGGGGAATGGTTCTCTGAAATTAACACTAAAAAAACAGAATTCAAGTGAACATTTGAAACTCAAGCTCAGAAAGTCATCTGAATCTGAAGATTTCACTGTTGTAAAGAGCAACATAAATCTGGAAACAAAGGATCACAACCGAGACGTGGCTGAAGGAATACAAAATGAACCAAGACATGGGAAATATACAGAAGATTCAGTTGATCGATCGTTTAAAAACGTGATGGTGGAACAAGAGGTATGTTGCAAAATGATAAATAATGATTGTGTTAATTGACAGGAAATTACTAAAACTGTCTTATTGCTAGGATGGCTATGAGAGCATTAAATTTACTAATGAGGACCATAATACATTGGAAGAAAATGATAAGCACACCATAGATGTAAATGAGGGTGATTCGGGTGTAGGAAGTGATATGGCAAATCCATCTGAAAAGGAGGATCAAAATGATGATTTACAAGCTGCAGATCAATATGACAATCCAGATAGAAGATTCTCTGAAACTGAAGATCATGAAGAGTCAGATGCATTGGAAGCGACATGTAGAGAAACAATTGAAAACTTGAAAAAACTTGGTGAACAATCTGGGTAAATGTTGCTCAGCTTAAGTAACTACAGTCATTAAATCGAATATTTTATAATAATACATTGTTTTAATTTTAGATCTAGATCTATAAATCAGTTAATTGACAATTCAGGAATTGATAATGATGATGACAGAGATTCAGAAGCTATGATACACGATTTAGAAGAAAATCCGGCTATTAGTATCATTTCATCGAAGTCTTCAACATTTCCAAATCACGCTACGGATTGTGCAAGAATGTGCGATGATGATGATAAATCTGAGGAACTAACAGAAAGTTCATCTGGTTTCAATTGGAATCAACTATCTACCAATTTATCAAATAAGAATAGTGAAGGTTCTAAAGATAATGAAGATCAATCTGATAATGGAGACGATAATAACATTGAAAATGCTGGATCCCTTTTACAGAACTTGATTGAACATCAAAGAAATAATCAAAACGAAACATTATCAAATAATTTATCATCAGAAACTGAATACGTTTCGCTAGAGAAGTTAGCTGAAACTGTTAATACTTGTCGTGTTTGTAACGAAAAGTTTAAGGATATTGCACATTTAGACGAGCATCGAAACAAAGTTGGACATTATCAGTGCAATATACCCGAATGTAGTAATCTTATTTTTAATTCGCCGTTGGAAGTTTCAATGCATAAAGCTCAGATGCACGGGACGCCTCTCTCTCCAAGTGTGAGCCAGTTGTCTCCTCATTTAAATACGAATTCGCCTCATTTGAACCGGAATTCACCCCATTTAAGTCAAGCATCTCCACAATTGAATACACATTCACCTCATGCAGTATCAATGGAATCTCCAAACACGTCGAATTCGCAGCAAATAAGTAGAAATTCTCCATTGACGTCGCCACATCAAACAAACTCTCCTACGTATAACGCGGTCACTGGTGCAGCTCAACAAATTATACCGCCCGTTAATTTCGAGCAGCTACCCGCGCCGGTTCAACAATTAGCTCAACAAGTACAGCGTATGCCACTTCCGCAAACGCAAATCCCTCCAAGTCTTCCACCAGGTGCTAATACAATGATTCATGGCCCGAATTACTTTGTACAACCACCGGGGAGACCACCGCTGTATAGAGTTCCTGCCCCGCAGAGCATGCATTATCCTCCTCATATAGGGCACCTATACCAACAGTACGGACCAAGTCCGTATTCGCAAATGACTGCACCGCCACAAATACATCCGCAATTGTCTCAACAAATATCACGTGGAAGGTATCCTACCGTTGCACAAAGTAGTCGGCAAGTACTATTGATGACATAATCGTAAAAGCAAAATTGTTTGTAAGCAATGTTGAATATATACTAAAAATTAATATTGATATAAAATAATATAAATGTCTTTTGGAACAAGCTATTTAGAGATTTAATTAAAGGTTTATGTATTACAGAGCACCGCGTGTGCCGCAGAGTGGGCCAGTTCCACGGCAACGTATGAAACGTCCTGTACAGCAGGCAATGCAAGTACAACAGAACAACACGGTGCTCAAACAACGACGAATGGATGTCCTACTGCCGGATAGAAACGAGGATGCAGATTGTCATGTTATCGCACAACAAAAGAGAAACGATGGTCTACCCGTTATACAAAATGTACAAGGTGCTACTACTCAACAAACGAGTAGAAATGATTCCACAATACACCTTACGGATTCTATAACTCTTAGTGTTAGACAACCAGGTAATTTTATTATTAATTACTATTTTTAGATTGTAAGGTGACTCAGGCTTCAAATGATAGCTCATTGTCAACATATTTTATGAATCTAAACAAGAAAGAAATGTTGTGTAAGCATAATTTGTTTTAACGCTTTATTAAAAGGTTGTACACAAAATTCGAAGCGAACAATAGAACGATGTATACATGTAGTTTTATCCGAACTGTGTTTACTATTCACAATCACTAAATTAATACAAATTTTTGTTAAATGTTAATTATACTCTTCATCACTTGATATCAATTTAATTNAAATCTCTTATTAAAGCATTAAACAACTTATATTTATATAACTCTTTTCCTTAGACTCGTAGAACATACTGGCGACATTTGGCACTTTAAACCTTGCACACTCCGCATATTATTTAATTTATGAGATTCTTTTCAACATTAATTTTTGCTACATTTTATCAACCTCGTTAAGTTTGCCTCTATAAATTTTAATATTCTATGAATGTAAATTGATTTGACTTATGAAAGATATCTAATTATTTGCGGAAGATGTTGATTGGGGAGTAAAAGGGGCTATTTTACTAATCTGAAGGTTCCGCTCCAGCTCAAGTACAGAATGCATCGGGTGTCAGCGGCAAGAAGTCCGACGCAAAGGCCGTGGCTAATGTATTGGCTGCCAGAGGTATAACTGTTACTCCAGCAGCAAATAAAAATAAATCAAGCGAACAAAACAAACAGCAGATTCCTTCTCAGCAACAGAGGACTACAACTTCACAGCAGCCTTTAAATGTTACAGCGCTCAATCTGAATTCTGCTATTTCTATCATACCAGCTAGTTCGCAGAAGAAGCAACAAGAACAAGGCCAATTTGCTGTACCCCAAAATAAACAACAGAATAAAACGGCCGTAAACGAAGTGGAGAGACCACCGAGACCTCCAACAGTTGATTTAACACAAGACACTCCACCTCAGATGCCGATAGTTAGACGTGGAAGACCTTCACGGTAAGGTGTATTGAAACTAGAAAACTAGCTAATTTGTACAATCAAATTACTGTTTATTGCCTCAGGGCGATGCTCGTTTGTCAAGTTTGCGAAAAGAATTTCCCAAACCAAGAGATGTTGACCCAACATATGGCTACACACCGTGCGTCCAATAAACTACTCCATAAGTATGTAACACTTAAGATTTGATATTTTATTATTGAATTATGTTGAATGTACTGTATGTATAAATAATTTTTATTAATATTAGGTGTAATCTTTGTCCCGCCCAATACCCAACGATTCAAGCATTAATGACGCACAAACAAGCTTATCATAAAGAGGTAGATACTGTTGCACAAAACGGAGGTGCAGAACTGGCGATACCTGTTGTAGACTTGAAGTCGCCCCATGTACTGAATCGCTTGTCGAGTCTTGGTATACAGAGTTATATACCGCTATCGCAGCTTAGCGTGCAAACGGGAGGACACTTTGGTTTGCCGATAATCACGATAGACGGTGCACGGAATCCTAATACTTGTAATTTAGGTGCGCTTGGTGCTACATCTATTCTAAGTCTGGGCCCACTTAAACATTTGTCAAACAGGTAACTGTGGACAATTTTATATTCGGCCTATGTTTCGTACAGTCTTTCTATCTACGTCATAATTTTTCTTGTTAACAATTACTTATTACGAATATAGTTACATTGCCTACCGCACTACAGGCCGTCTTTTATTTTTCTTATTTTTTACTATGATCCGACAATACATGTGAATTCAAGTCCTTCGACACTTTCATGTAATAAGAGAATTTCACGTCTTTCGTTTTTTCACATTTTATGTTTCGTTATCTTTTCGGTTTTTTTATTGACCTTATTTAATTTCATTCACGTAATTACCGTACATTAGTTTATGTAAGTTGGAAGCAATACAGTATTTGTATCGACAGTTGAAGATACGTTTGTGTTATTATAAAACTAATGTAGAAGATTCGAGATAAACAATCATTAAAAGAAGATAGTGTATATGTTGTACATCATTACAGGACAAATTTTTAATGCGCGTTCGGTTTCGGATAAGCGTATACTACTAGTACATATACATATATGTACATATGCATGTATAAATGTATGTATATATACATACTAGTATATTTTTTTTAATACAAATATGAATATAAAAAACTCATCGAATGTATTGTTCGGAAATAATTTCCTAAAGGTACATGAGACCCGGGAATAAATTATGGTTCCATACGTAGTGCCACGTAATTGTTAATGTCACCAAAATCTGTATAACATTACATCTGTAAAAGTATTATTAGAATTCGTGCATATTAGAGAAGAGGAGGAAAAACTCTGTTGTCCAAATTTTTGAAAGATATTGGTTTTATATAATGATAAGGAAAATATTACTTATTTCATAAACGACAGAAATTATTGTTACATAAATCGTTCGACTCACATATTGTTACGGCAAATACGATACCTATTTTCAGTCCGATATCGGGAACATTTATATGTTATTACATTAAAAAAAAACTTACAAAGGTACCTCATTATCAAATGCATCTGATGTCTAATAATGTATCATGGATACTTAAGACAACAGATATTACTTGAATAATATAGTGTTGTTAAATCACGTCCGATTTTTCAGAAAGAAGAGTTGTGTATTATAAAACGTGCAAAATTAGTACGAGAAAGATATCGACGATTATTTGCATTTTTTCTGGTAAACAGTTTCATTTCATGTATTCACTTTGCAAACTGTCGAAATTATAATACCAGTTGTAAATATATTTTGTAAAGAAAGATTACGATTAAAGCTGATTTGTACTTGAACCTTTAGTATTATCTAACGTAAGTGATATTCAGCCAACATTTATCATTATAAAATTACACGTTTTTTATTTATTGTCATTCCTGTTAAGATATGGTTGCGTGTAAATAATCATTTCTCATATATTGCATATTTTAACGTAAGGCAATCCATTCCATTTAAATTACAGAGATATGCAAAAGGTTACTAAGACGGCAAGAACTGATTTAAAATAACAACATTGTATATATTTGTATGATAATAAAAGAAAGTGAAGCATATAATAATTTTAATGAAATCTATTTAGCTCGTTACAGGGATAATAATGGGGCATTATATTGTTCTTGGTTTATAATAAAGATCGTAAGTTTAACGGAAAGCTAAATTCATTGTTCAGTTTTTAAGTTGATTTTACTGTTGACTTTTGTTTAAAGAACATAAATGAAGTGCAATAAATCTTTTTTCTTTACTAATGTGTATACATATGTACTTGTTAATGATCAGCGCCTTCAATCGATCCTTTCCATGTTTTACCATATAGTTGTCCTCTTCCCGATTCAAAGTGTACACGAATCTAATTCAAATTGACAGTGAAATTGTAATAGACGCACGCGGAAAAAATACGAAGGAATAAAATAAAGTTGCTTAAACAACATAAAATAAGTAGCCTAAATGTTATGGACAACGTACTCAGTATTCGGTGCGCAAACGTTCGATATAGACCGGTATTCAGAGTCATTGCTTATTCTTAAGATCGTCTTAAACATTTGCAATTTGCCCTGTTCCCTGTACAAGACAAAGACTGGAAATATGGGATAGACAGGGATAGCAAATTCTTAAGACGATCTTAAGAATAAGGAACGACTCTGAATACCGGCCATAGAGATCTTTCTCTGAACCCTCTGAACTAGACGGCACCGATGACACAGCACGAATAACCGGAATGAAATGACGAGCGGCTGTGACAAAAAGTGACAAATGACGACACGCACACGTTCGGTGCTTACCCCGCTCACCGCGATGAAATGTGGGAGCGTGGGAGCCAGGCGAAGAGAATAGGCGATACGTCGTGGTATCGCGTGCGGAGTTCTGCGCTGGGTGAGTGGGGTTTAATATCAATGGGTTTGGGGCTTGGGCTGGGCTCCACATGGGCTCCACTTTCATCGGCGCGGGCAGGTAGGGGCGTTCCGCCTTACGCCCCACTGCACAGCGTACCGGGCTCGGCAGAGGAGAAAACCGGGTTACATCACCCGGCTTTCCTAGCATCTAGTAAACCTTAACCCTTTACTCGTGAAGGTGGATCGTATTGCTCAGGCAAGATATATCTGCATTTGTATAAGAGACAGATGTAAAATAATGTATAACGAATTATTGATTAATGTGTATTTGTCACAATAATAAAATACTAACAAAGATACGCATACTAATAAGCGAGATTCTGTATTCTGTAGATTGTGATGTATGTAAATGGTATAATTTTATTGTAAATGTGGTAACGATTACCCTTTATGTTTTCCTAAAACTTGTTTAAGATTAACTCTAATCTAACTAATTTCTCATTTACATAGTGATCCGTCCGTTTGAAATATACAAAGAAAAATTATATTTTGGCTCGAACTTGAGTTCATTCAACATCGTATGAATTTGACTTCGGCAGATATGTTTAGAAAACACAATTGAACCCAAAAAATCTCGATTATAGTTAATTCAAGACTGAAATCAAGAATTCAAAATGCAGAATACATGTTTGAAAATTTCTTACGCCTACAATTTTTGAAGTTTGTGAACCGAGGGTACAAATAATATCAGCTAGCTTTTTTCCATTCAGTGGCCGACCGAAGTCGGAAACAGTAAATATATTCGTGATGCTTTCATCTTATGTATTTTCGATATTTTAACTAATAACATGTTTGATATGTGTATATTTCGGTACTAATTCGAACAAGGCGTGATTCCTCATCGTGATTCTTTCAGTTTGCTGCGGCGTACAAATACAATACGTGTATGCATACGATGCATACATACGACATATGTATTACGTACATGTATATGCATGGATGGATACATATATACTACGCTACCATGCTAAGTGCCAACCAACGTCGCGTTGCGCCGCGTCGTATTGGGTAGCGTCGTGGGTAAAAGAGTAAGACCACTGATCTCTATATAACACTGGATAGCGCATAGGCTCGCTCGGTTGACCCCTTTTGAGTAGGTGTCTGCCATGTTGCTTGTAGTCAGTTTTCAAATCCAATATGGCGATTCCGGTGATCGACTCTGAACGACATGTATGACCTGTGATTTATTC
>NW_017143878.1:12786-33381 GCF_001652005.2 Ceratina calcarata
ATTTCCATATACTAGTAGTATAGGTAGTACCATGTCATACAATTTATATTTATTGTTATTGGGTATTTTGCATCAGAAATTTTTTTTAGTTGTCGAAAATTAATCATTCTTGTCTTATAATGTCTCTGTTGTATTGTAACCTATAGCTGAATTTTTCCACCCACAATTTTGTGCTTTATCTTTTATTTCATATTTCCTGTATTGTTATTAAGTTATTTTAATAGAAGTTTATTCTGTTTTATTTCAGATATTCTATTCTTTCAAAAAGATGAGTGCTACACTTAGTTCAAGAGCTGAACAATATTTCTATAGTATAAATCCCTTAGCCCAAAGAATAGGAGAAGATATAACAGCTACCAAGGAAGCTTATGAGGGTTTATGGAACACATTAAGCATAGCAGAGAAGAATCAAGCCATTAATGAGACCATAATTCAACCAGAAGTTGCATTAAAGTATACTTTGAAAAAGTCTGATCTTACTAAAGAGTTACCAGAGTGGTATCCAAAGCTACGAATTCAAACTGGAATGAAATATGTGATTGATGAAACTGGCTCTGTAAGTATACTTTAAATTAATAACAATTAATACTAACATTATATAATTTATTCTAGAATCTAGAATTCCTAGAAATATTTCGGGCATTCGCCTTAAGTGTATTGGTTTATACAATTCCTCATATTCAGTACAATATTGTAGACTTTGAGATGGCGTGATGAACATTCAGCTCCATTCTCGTTTATGACTCAGTCGCAAATGAATCTCAGTATAACAGATTCGACTGAAGACACAAAGTCCAAATTAATAAGGGCTCAATTTGGGGAATCGCCGCATTTTTCAAGCCCCGTCAAACCGCAGCGAAACAATTCAAACTCCCTTAACGACCCATTCAGTTCATCTCATGCAGTCAGTCGATTTCAGTCCGATTGCTTTGCGAGCAATATTTTCGACGACGAACAGTGTAATACCTTATTAAACGGCAATGTTGACAACGATCATTCCGAAAGTATCTTTGCCAAATTAATGAACAAAACGACATTATTAAAATTACAAAACAATTTGGCAGACGATATGGAGAGCTTAGTTAGAGAGAGAGATTCGGATACTGATAAAAGTCAATCAAATACGCTAGTAGTTATGTCGCGTACAAAATCGAGTGACATTAACGAATCAACGGCATTGTTAGAGACGCCAAGCTCTTACAGTAGTTTCCAGTCTTCCCAATTGAACCAGGAAGAGGAGGATAGATCTATACCGAAAACTGGTTTCGAATTCTTGGATAATTGGTAAAGTTTTTAAGACAGATTTTTCGCGTAATTACATTCATATTGGTGCACTATCAATTATTGATACAAGATTACGTTACGTAGTATTTATACAGTTTTAGTTCCTAAAATGAAAATGCCATACCGGTATAGATTTTTTCTTGAAATATGTATACCTCTTTTTTTTCTATGATGGTAGTTATGATCTCGCATTAAATTTTCGTGAAATAATTTTGCTATAAAGATGGTATCGATTGTAAAAGAAGCTATGCATATTAATAAGTTGTGCTTAACAAATATGCATAGTATATGTATGTAAATTTTTCATTGCTATAGCTCAAACATAAGTGTTCCGACGTTTTATATGTTTCTTTGCAAGCATTTTACGATGTATTATTACTATATATGAAATATTTTAGTAGAAGTGTATTGAGACAAATATATAAATAGTATTTAACTGAAGACTGAAGAGGCTATTTCACTTTATTTTTATGTTCATATTCAATATGATTCGTTAATAGTATCGTTCGTTAAGTGAACAATAATGAATTTTATATAGACTGCTATCCAACTTCAATAATTAAGCATATAATTTTTATAGAATAATAACAATAAGTGAGAATAATGCGTCACTGCTCTCTCTTTTTCTAAGAGACGAAATAATGAACAAAATAAAGCATGTGTATGAGTCTACATAACATGGTTTGCGTTAGTGTGTGTTTAGAAAGAATTTTGTAACTTTTATTAAACGTACATATGTATATTATACAGTATTTTAGAAACATTTATTGTAATGTTCAAATACATGAATTCGTGTATTGTGCAATGAGTTTTTCTGTGAATCTACCCCGTGATAAGGTTCATTCCTACCTCGAGAAATTTCCTAAAAATGTCAATCTTCATGTGGTCCAAAAACCTGAGAGCCATACTAAGAGAAAAGAGAATAGCAAAAAAACATTAGCCTACAGTTTTTTCATTTTGAAGGGATCGTTACCTTCTGTTTTGGGAGATCGAATAATTGTTATATTTTCATCTCCACCGCCAATTTGTCCGACTTTTGAGTTATTGTAATAACCGAAGATATTTTTGTTTGCTTGTGCGATGCAATAAAATTCCTCTAGATCGGTAGATCTTGTCAGTTTGGCTTCTGATTCTTTCTTGAAGGGTGACACCAGTATCAGACGCCTTTTTGACGATGCCCTGACTGAAACTGGCACATTTCTTTCATGGCATTCATTATAGAAATAAAGCACGATATTGTAAAGGCTATATCTTGTTTTGGCCAGCAGGACTAATCCAGAATATTTACCACTTTTATCGATTTTTTCATCTGATGCACCCATAGCTGTGTTTTTCGATCCGTAAGATATTTTCTGTGGCAACATAGTCAAACTTTTTGAAAGTACGATAGATCGACTATTTTTATCAGGCAACGATCGACCAACGTCACTCGGTTCTGTTTTGCTTTCTACTTGCGCGAGATTACCTTGACTTTGTAGAAACGAATCTACGAATCATCAACCGACCAATACTGTACATTTTTATCGTTACAGTAATGAGAAAGCGTGGTTAATTAATGAAAATAATCATTAAACCTTTTTCCTCTTTTTCGTCTGTGTTTACGGGGCTGCATTGCCCGTAACCGGAACATTTTTGTCCGTCTAAGCAGTTATCGTCTTTAAAATTTTTCGTATAGCCCTCGACTTTTTTAGCGTCCACAGATTGACGTGAAGTAGACGCTTCTTCCTGAGCATTTCCGCCACATTTGTATTGTTCCATCGCTTGCCGTTCTAATTCCTACAATTAGAGAGAGAGAGAGAGAAAGACCTCGATATTAAACATAAAAATTTTTCCGTAATTTCATGTAAAAACAGATGGACGACTGTTTTGGAATACGAATGTCTATAATACGCATGAAATAAGGACGTTTCTACAGTTTTTGACATTTCCAGGGTTCTGTGCGGTCTTATAAGCTCATTACGTATCACGCGCTTGGATGGCGCAGTTCTTGCCTTTCGCAAGTATTTACATTTACGTGTCATGCCGGTTATGCGAGATCATATGTTTAGTGCTAACGTTCGATATCCAATAATGTGTAATCGTTTTCATCGTGTTCATTGCATGTTATATACTTGATATTAATCGGTTTTCATGTATCGCGTTCAAATGAGGTTTCGTTAATTAATATCGCGAAATTATCGCGAGAGTCAACCTATCGCTTGTATGTTATGTGTTGTATACGCCAAATTGAAAGATGATCAGCGATTGAAGGAAGCGAACGACGACTCAAGGTAAGGGAATACGAAAATTAACTACTATACTTGATATTTAAGCGCCAGAGACTCTTCCGAAGTTCTGTACTGTTCCATTGCTTGTTGTTCCAATTCATCATACCTAGCGTTAAGCGGAAAATATATATCCATATATGTTCCAATATTCCAAATAAAATTATATGCAATACGATACGGTCAATCAATTGTACATTACATGTACAAGATGTCACCGATCTGGTGGTACAAGCTAAAAATGTGCGAGCATTCACCCATTTAATAGAAAACAAAGCCATGAACATTATTCTTTCTTTCTTTCTTTCTAGCTTATTTATTCATTTAAATTCATCGTGCGGCTTGTATCAAGAGATCGCATATGCTTTTTTAGCATACTCTTATAATTTTTCATTTATTTTACAGAGCATGTATTATAACTTTCATACCTTTTCTCGAATACGTTCTCCAACAAAGCTTGGTTCGCTGACGCATTCGTTAGAACGTCTCTGTAAAGTCTTCTTCTGTTTCGAGTATCGTTCTTATCTCTTTCGTTGCTTATCTTCGATCCCTGGACTTCCAATTTAAGTCGGTCGGTGCTCTTCGAGTTATCCTTCTCTCTTCTGGAACTACTTGATGCTTTCCCGTCGCTTTTCCCTTCGAAGTTCTTCAATTCTGTTACAAAGGTGTTCGTGTTCGTGGTAAACTCCTTTGTTTTTAATGGACAACTTTTGTCCAGCCACTGAAGAACTTCCGATTCTGATTTAGTTCCCCGATTCTTGCTTTCGAGAACATACGAGGGCTTTTGTTGAGAATTCTTCGATTGGCCACGATGCGCCTTCATTGCACTTTTCGTTAGAAGTATCAAATTTTTAAAATCAACGCCCTGATTTTTTCTTTTTTGCCCCGTTTCGTGATACAGTTCTATGGGGTGTTGATAAACCGGTATCGGTATAGGATTCGTTTGCAGAAATTTTTTCTCTTGCACCTAAGTATAATATTTGCATCATTCGCATATTAAATAACGACTCAACGGGAGAGCCAATAGTTCCAGCAACGTTTTAACACAAAGCGGGTATTCGTGCCTCGTTGAAAGCAATCTTATTTCGAACCTGCAGAGAATGATGCGTCGTAGCTTGCAAAGGCTGTATGGATGTGCACATCGGTGTTATCGATGAGCTGGATATTTGTATCTGTGTCGGTGGTGGAATTCTTTGATACCATTGTTGCGGCGGTCGAATGAATGACGCTGCGTCGGTGATCGGTAATAATGGTATTCCAGTACTCTGAAAATCAGGAGTGTTTTTCTTTTTTCCTGCCACGTACCTCTAACGATTTTATAAAATAATTTGAAGGGGTTCGGAAGCCAATCGAGCAACAGACGGTCGAATAAAGTTTTAGTTGAACCTGATATATGGCTCCAGTATTCTCATGTACCCTATTATAAGGGAACAATTCGCTCTGGTAGCTCCTCTCGTTGAGCGAAGGGAAGTATTGCACGCGATTAGTGTTCTGGTCCTTGCTACTGTTAAATCGTGTCACTGGCACCTTCGGGAAAAATTCAGGTACCTCCGGGCTCAGAACTGGAGGTAGGTGTTTTCTCACCCCATAGGTTTCAGTTCTCGCAGTTTGATACTCCGTTCTCAGCAGTAAAGGTCGATATTGAAACGTGTAGTAGAACTGCTGTTGCCGTTCTTTGCTCTGATAATTCTGTTCGCGGGGTTGCTGCAGCTGGTAGCATTGCACACGCACTCGCTGTGGAGTAAATTGTTGCTGAATGCTGTTACCCATTTTCCACAGATTTCGAACCGTTTCACTGGTCACGCGAACGTGCAATTGCATTTCCAAAGAGTTTTCGATAGCGTAACGTCGATACTCGTAACAATTGTCCAACTTTTCGGTAGATTCCGGCTCTTGAAAAAGGTGCCACTTGAATTATTTGAGGAAGTTCTGTTCGAATTTAAAGACTAGTGTTCTATAGTTACCGATTAAATTCGCCTCTTTGCTCGGTTCGTGATTCGCCCTGATCTTTTTTTCTGTTAGATTCGATCTCTGTGCGTGTTGCTGACTTTGCAGACAGTCCTCCCAATGCGATTTGAATCCGCATCCGATTTTTGATCCATCGTCGGGTTCCGGTATTCTTGTTGCCGAGCTTTGCAACATCAATTTTCCCCGCGTACGTTAACACAGATTTGTCGATCGTTTAATTATTATTATTAATAATTACGTAGTTGGTTAAACGTTAAGAGGCTAACAATTCACGATTCGATCGTGATCCGGTCGACGTTAACCAGGTGAAGTGTTTTTCGACCTCCGGTAACATCCATGGCTCAGTAACTTCCGTCCAACAGAAATTCGACAGCGGAACAGAACTCGAGTTGTCGTCCGATTTGTACATGCTTTCACGTTCTTCGTTGTACTCGTAATTACCGTAGATTGCCAAACGGGAGCCGGGTATAATGTCACGGACACGTTTCGTTCGATGGTTACCATTTTCCTTGTATTTTGCAATCACCTTAGAGATCTAACGTAGGCACAATTGTTAAACCTTGTACTTCTTAATTGAACCAAATAAGTCCTAATCTACATTCTTTACTCTCATTTTTTTACAGTGTATTCCTCACAGTGTAGACATCATAAATGCAATATTAGATTATATAAAAAATAGAAATACAAAAATTCTTTGATAATATTTATATCCTTTCTTACATGTTTTCATAAGTAATAAATAATTACATGTATAAAATTTGCTTTATTTCACTACTTGGGACTTAGTGGGTTAATGTTTGATGTTAATATATGAAGCATGAGAGAATTCGTCATGAATATGTAATTTTTTTATGCAACATTTACCTGAATCCACAAAGATTGATTCAACTTTTGAAAAGGATCCTCTTTGTCAAAGGTCCACGCTTTGTCAGCAATTAAACTTATGTTCGCATATGCGCTGTTCAGAAGCTCTTCGTCGTATGACGGAAATGAAGATATCATTATCTGAACATTCTAACCGAATCGATTGTATTTTAATAAGTAATTAAATAAATGTCGATTCGTAATAATTCCGTTTTCCTGTTTATTTATTTAGTTTTTCATTCGCAGCGGTAGATTCTCAAACGGTCATTTAATTGTCCTGTCTTCGAGACAAATATCGAATCGACAGAGAGACTCGGCAGTACGTTCACAATCGAAGTTACGAAGAGCCCTTCACGATCGTGAAAAATCAAGCTTTCGATTTTTATTGATAGGAAGTAATGATTAAACACAATTAATTTTTTTACAAATATCTTGTTTATTACAAATACGATCGATGATAGAGTAGTACACGCGCATCATTCACACATTTTGTACAGATCAGTCGTACGATATATTTACAACGGACAGAGTTTCGCGTAATTTACAAAATTTTGACGATCGATGATAGCTATTTATGATAATCTATGTTAGAGTTTCGAAACGAAAATCAGTCTGGTAGATGCACACTGTTCAACATCCTCGTTGTTCGAATGAATGATTTTCGGGAACGTTGAACAGATAATCGTTGTAGACGTTACGACACGGCTACCATCAGGAACGCAAAAAATCGTAAAAAAAGAAACGTTGTTTTCCCTTTACGTCCTTTTAAACCATTTAATTCCCATCTTAATTACCTTCATTCGGTATTACGCGACTGTATCAATATTATGTGGCACCGATCGTATTATGTACAAGGAAGATGGTATTTTATAATCGTTCACAGGCTGTGAATGTTTATGCAAGTTCGTATCTTCATAAACTGAACAAGTACAGTTCAAAGAGATTCGTTTCAATTTTTAACTATGTTTTACATATTCCTGTAAATGCATAAACATTCTCCAGTCTATTTGTTTCTAATGATTGACGATACAGTCGCGCAATAACTATTCTTATCGGCGACGAATTCTCAAATAGAATTCGTTGCGAATTGGAAACATGAAGTATTTACGAGGCGATTGCGGCCCCGATGATAAAATGATACGTTCACTATATTTCGTGTTCCTAAATAGTCAATAATTATTTACAAATTCACAATTTTATTTCGTCGCGCACCAGAGTTTTCGTAAACAATACAACAATACAAAAAAGAGCAGGCTATCGATCCCTCCTATTATTATGGCAAGACGACGGTTACATTCTCGGTTCAACACCAGTACCGCTGAGCCAGGAAAATGTAACGACATTATTACTTAAAAATCTATAAGTGTCCATCTTTACATCGTTCGTGTTCCTTTCTTTATGGCCTATACGATTGGCAATTAAAGCGTATTCCACTCTAGGTGGTATTTTGGTTGCACTTCCGTTTCGGCACTTTCTTAAATATGAAAAAGATACTACGTTCCTTTTCAGAGTTCCTAACAGTCAATTTCAAAGCACATCTTGCATTATATTCCTATTTAACATTGAAACATTGCTCAGACGTATTCTTCGGACGGTTTAGGTATACTAGCCGGCAGTCTAAGCGTACTCGGAACACGATTGGCACTGTCAGGTAACTCCGCGATGTCGATGAACACCCCTACCAAACTGTCAAAGTTCAATCCCCAATTCAACAAATAATCCCAGCTCAATGCTGTCGTGGTCGTCGACGGCGATCCACTGTTTGCCGGTCTGTACAAGCCGCTCATGTGCGTCGACAGATCGTCGTCGGAGGCTACTAGGGTGCTCAAAGATCCGCGGAAGGAGCTGTCGAATCCGTCGTAGTTCACGTTAGGTGGTAGAGGTGGTTTCGTCGTTTGCGAGGATTCGTTGCTCCGTTGATTGACTTCCTCGTCGTCTTGTTTCGCGAACGGGTTGTCCGATCTCTTGTCGCCAACCAGTGAGGTGTTGTCGTACTCGGAACAGGTGAAACTATCGTTACCGCTTTCGTCGGTCGTCGATGAGTTTCGTCGTTCGAGTCTCTCGACCGGTGGCGTGTGTCTCCGGTGCAGGTGAAGGGGACCGTGGGTCGGCGGTCCTCTGGCTTCGCTCGAAGAACTGACAGCGTCTAGAGTCGATACCAGACTAGAAGTTCTCGGCCTGGAGTTCAATCTTTCGATTTCCTCCGCAGTCAGACCCATCGGCCCCGAAGAGACATTGTTCACGGAATTCTCGTTGTTCGACTGTGGTGCTTTCCGACTGGCCGTCGAGCCGGACAGCTGACTCATGATCGGTGAGTTCAAACTCCTTTCGCTGTTAGAATTCAAAGCGTCCTTCCCGACTCCCCCTGAGGAGGAAGTTGTCGCTAAGAGTGCGCTTTGTAGAGGTTTCCCACTGATATCGTGCAACGTTAAAATTCTAGGTTGTTGAGCAGATAATTCGCTGCTGGGTGACAACCTCGCTAATGGCGTGCTCTGTAACAATTTCTGAGTTGGTCCCGGTTGTTGGTTCACGTTTGGGGGTGGCAAAGCCCGCGGAGGGAACGGGCCGGTGTGTCTGTGCTGTTGCCCGGTGTGTTTATGGTGGTTCGCATAATTGTTGATGGGTGGTGGCGTTGCTTTGTATTTTCGCATGCCGTCGCGGTAACCTTTGTAATGATACACGATGTCGATATCGCTGGGTGCTATCGAGCTCGCGTTCTCCAGGTCGTAATGTTCAGGCATGTCGGGTTCTGGATTATGTTCGTGCGAGTGTAGAGAAGTTTGAGCAGGCGGTGGTAGCGGCGGATGTTCGTCTCGAATGGGAGGAGATTTGGTCACCTCCCTCTCGATGATATCCGGTCTCTGAGGTCGATGCTCAGTCGTCGCGTTAATCTCTCGCTCCTTGTACTTTTTCGATATCAGTTCCGGGCCCATATGACTCACTCCGCGCAGATCAGACGTGTCGGAGATGTAAGTATTCTCATGGCGAGACATCAGATTATCGTTTCCCGTACCGACCAGCGGATTACCGGTTATTATGGCATTCGTGTTTTTGTTTACCACGGATGGCGCGGACTTTTCCTTGTTCTGTCGCCTCAAACGAAAAACTATGAAACTAACGAGGATGGCGATCAATAAAATTACAAAGAACACTATGACCAGGGTGATTCCTATGCTGAGAGGATCGGCGGTTGCAGCAGCGCTGATTCCGATAGGTCCCCTGCATCCAGTGCTCACTTTCCCGTGATAAAAAGCGTCCTTCAGAATCGAGCCGGAACCATTGAACGGCTGGATCTCGTTGTTGACGGTGAAGTTGGCCAAACAACCCTCGAAGCTCTTCGCGCCAGCGCTGTGAGCGTAATACAGGTCTTGGCTAACCCCGCCGATCGACAGGACGGACAGGTAGGGGTCCAGGAAGTCGTGGACACCGGCAGAATCTAATTCTTCGCCGGTTTGAATGCCGTCGATAAACAATCTCAAGCCGCGAAAATAGGAGTGCAGGGTCAGATTGTGCCAGTGGCCATCGGCCAGTCCTCCTTCGATGTTCGCCGACATGTTCACGGGTGAACCGAGGAGGGACGCGTAAAATAGTTGGCCGTTACGAAGCTGTAAAACGTATTTACATATACTTGTAAATTTTACTAAAGGTCTTAAATCTCAGAAATTGCACTGCGAATTTGAAGCTAGAGTGTCTTACCTCCACGGATGTGAAGTGTTTGTTAGTCGCAGCGTAGATCAGGATACCATCTGGTTTCACTGTTCTAAACATCAACCCGATTGTTTTGAAGGGTGAAGCATTGGTCATAAAACTCGTATCTTCAGTAGCAGTTCGTTTCGATCGATTCTTATGCCACACTGTCGATCCTCCATAGAGATATTCTAATAACTGCATTCTTCTATGTTTCTCTGAAATCTGGGGAACAAAATTATCAAATATTGCTCGATTTAATCAAAATTATACAAAGTAAAAGAAATAAAGTGATTTAATATACCTTGAATTCGACGTATCCACCATCGCTCAAAGTAACTGGTTCGAGTGCCCCTTCGCAATTAGGCGCGACCAAAGATCCACAGTGACAAGTTATTTGATGCCACTTATCGTAGCATTTAGCGTTTGCTCCACAAACTGAGGTGCTACTTTCCCCATCTTTCAAGCAAGGATTCTTTTTCGATCTGGTGCATGTGAGCTTGACGCCCCGCGAAGCCAGTGGATTCGACAGGTTCAATGCCCTTCCGTTTATAGAAACGGAGTGGACACATCCGACGAAGTCGTCCGAATGCACCTGGCCTGGTCTCTCGAGTACCGGGTCCGCGTTTTCGAGTCCACCCACCAAAAGCGGGTTGTTGTTAAAATTTAATGTTCTGTAGAAGACAATCATTCGTTTAAAATCTTTAGTGACGAAAAATGACACTGATAAAAAATTTTTTTTTTATATTTTTTTGTATATTAGAGGAATACAAACCCCGTTGGTCCTACATCGTCCGCGTAGCAAGTGCCATCGCCAGGCCTGCAGTCGTCGCAAACGTCTCCGTGTTCTCTGCACATGGACACGCTTAAAGACACGACCCTTCCGTTTCTCGTAGCTGTTACTTTCCTCCATTCCCCATCAGCTACAGAATGTTCTGTCTTTATCGTGATCGAGGTGATGGCACTTCTGGCGCCTCCGTATGAGAACACCACCCTCCCATTAACTAATTCCAGTACAACGAAGTCCGATCGACCTCCTGTTTGCGGAGCATAATTGTATAGTAATAGCGCGTCCGGTTTCGTGGTCGCGAACACTATTGTTATGTCGTTCGTATTTGAATCTAGGGCTGGGAACGCCATGTAAGATAGTTCCTCGAATCCAAATGTTGACCGTTCGCAGTGCCTTCCATAACGACCTTCGGGACAGCTGCACCTGTACCTGAACGTTAGAAAATTAATATTGATTTAATTGATTATGCAACGTTAGAAGTAATAGTTTAATTATTAGACGTCGGACTTTGATCAGTTTTTCTATAAAATCATAAAATCCACAATTTGTTAATTAATATTCTTTTATTTTGAATTTAATTGATCTTACCCGGGCTTCTCTCCTACGCACAATCCACCGTACAGGCAAGGGTTTGGTCTGCAGGAATCCGTGACAGCCTCGCAATGGTTTCCTCTATAGCCAGCTCGGCACAGGCAGAAGAAACTGAAGCTATCAGGACTCTGTCTGCAGGATCCACCGTTCCTGCATGGATTGTTCGCGCAAGCATCGCCTCTTTCCAATTCGCATAATTTTCCTTCGCGGTCGATCGGACAGGTACACTGGAAATCATATCCTAATCGTCGACATTGGCCTCCCTGGAAATTATAAATTATAATTTATTCCTCGGTTTTTATTCAATAGATTCTAGTCAAAACATGTTTGCATATTTAATTTAAAAAAAAAAGTATCCGAAACATTGAAATGAGCTTTTGATGTTCTGATTAGTTTCATACATTACACTCAGGACTTATAATTTTCTTATAAATGCATGGAATCTGTAGTCCATTTATTTACCAGTAAACAGGGGTTTGGTGAGCAAGGATCCTGCCTCCTTTCGCATTTTTCGCCAGTGAAACCTTCGCGACACTTGCACGTCATTTCGTGCATCATTCTCGGTGACGTCAGGATTAAGGCTTGGCTGTCGGTAATCCTAGCGTCGTCGTAGATGACAAGTTTGTCGGTGCACGAGCCGCTGTTCTCGCACGGTATTTGCTTGCACGGCGAATAACCGATGGTGAAACTGGTCCGCTCGAAAAGCGTTCGGATCTTGTCCCGATTACGATTTAGAAGTTCAGTAACATCGTACTTGCTCCGGTAACCTGCGCGACAGGTTCAAATATTCAATACTCTTTAGATGCAAATCTTCAAATTCAACTTTGATAAAGGATCTTTGAAATACCTTGCGGCGATTCCACTGCTAGATGAATATTCAGATCAGATCCGTTCTCTCCAAGACTGAAGATCTTCAGACTATCCCCGACGTCGATTTTCTCTTGCAAAAGATCCAATAATGCGCGATAGTACTGACTTAAAAAATTCTTCGCACTCAGCTTTGAAATTTGTAACGTCACGCTGTTTTCAATTGTGCTATTAGTGAAAACAAGGAACTCCACTGTCACTTTAGATACCACGTTCGGATGGCGACCGTCGTTACCGGACACGCTTAGAGAGTAACCAACTCCTGTTAAAGAAAAAATTTAATCAAAACGTTCAGATTTTTCATTCTTCTGATGATGTCGTCGATGAACGAACCTGGAGTTATCTTCTTCGTATGAAGATCACAGGCAGTAGGGATACTGAGAATCTTAGAGTTCGATCCCTGAAGTATTTTGCACGAATAGCTACCGATAATGTCTGGATCGTTGGGATGAACATCTGCGATCTTTCCTAATGGAATTTGTTCGTTGAAAGAGTGCACTATCACGTGTGCGGATCTTGGTGACGATGGACTATCGTTCTGATCGTTAACGATCACAGTTATCGTGTGCTCGTTCCTCATTCTTGGTACTCCAGAATCTTCTACTTCGACCTATAGGAATAAATTTAAATTAGTTATTCGGCGTGAACCTGCTTATTATTTGTTATGAAAATACTAACCACAAGATCCAGTTGAGACATAACTTCTCTATCCAAGCTTCTGGTAGTCTTCAACACTCCGGTATGTTTGTCCAAGATGACCATATCGCTCTGTCTCCCACCAATCAATTTATACGTAAAGGGTGCCCCGTTAGGGGGTAGGTCGGGATCGGTAGCACTTAGCGTCATTATAATCGTTCCAGCCGGCTCGTTCTCGTTCACATACCCGATTACCTCCGGTGGGTCAAAGATAGGTCCATTATCATTGATATCTAAAAGTTCTATGTGAACAGCCGCGGTTCCAGTTTGAGGCGGTGAACCAGTATCGATCGCTCCGATCGTTAAATCATAAACGGGTATCGTCTCGCGATCTAACTGCTTGGCAGTCTCGATATCTCCCGTTTGGGGGTCCACCTTGAACGCCTGTCCCACGTTTCCACTGATGATCGAATACGAGAACTGATTGTTCTGCGGCTTTATGTCCTTATCGATCGCTCTGACTGTTAAAACTCGCGTGCCGTGAATAGCTCCCTCGGACACCGTAGCGTCGTAAGTGTTCTGGAGGAATTCCGGTGGATCGTTTCCGTCCTGAATCGACACTATGACCTGAGCCTCATCTGTATCATTGCCACGAATCCCTCCCCCGTTTTTCGTCATCACGGTTAAAACTACTCTGTTCTGCGTTTCGCGGTCGAGCCTTCTAGAGACTCGAATTATGCCAGTCTCGGAGCCAACAGAGAAACCGCGATCGTTAGAGGATCCGACGAAGAGATAATAAACTCTGCCATCCTCGCCTGCGTCCTGATCCGTCGCTTGGACCAAGCCAACCGAGGTACCCACTTCTGCGCTTTCGGACACGTCCATATGGAACACCGGTTGAATGAACTTCGGATAGTACTCGTTTACGCCAGTGATGTGAACTACAACTGTCGTGAAGCCGACCATTTGTGGGTTTGAATCGGGGTTCGCAGCCACTATGTCCAACGTGTACTCGTTCAGCTCTTCGTAGTCGAAACTGATCAAGGATGTAATTTCGCCAGTGTCCTCGCGAATTCGAAATTGATCCTTGCCTGTTCCGCCGAGGATTTTGTACTGAACCATGGCATATTTCGGGGAATCGATGTCTCGGGCCACAACCTGTCAATTAAAAATTATTCCAGATCAGTTATAATTTTTTTTATACGTAATCATAAGCCATTGAATGGAAATTGTGACGTGAACAATAATTGATACAATAAATATTTTATTTTGCATAATAGTCCGGATTTTAATATTAAGGAAGTTACACTTAAGTGAAATATTTAATGTACCTTGTAAACAAAACTGTCTGGAGGTGAATTCTCAGGTAGGAAGGCCTCGTAGATGCTTTGATTAAACGTTGGCGGATTATCGTTTATATCTGAAACGTTGACAGTCAGCGTCGCGACGGCTTGTTTCGATTCGAACCCCAAATCAGTCGCGGTAATGTTCAGTCTGTACTCTTGCACCAGATCGTAATCCAAAGGTTCGAGTATAGTTACCGCACCGGTGATCGAATGAACGAAGAACTCGTTCCTCTCGTTCCCAGCCGAAATCTTGTACCTCACCATTCCGTTTGGCCCATCGTCGCCATCAGTAGCAGTCACTGTCAAGATGGTAGTGTTAACCGGCTCGTTCTCGGGCACCCTGACTTGGTAGCTGACAGCAGCGAAGGTCGGTGAGTGCTTGTTCTCCCCCGATATTACCAAAGTCATCGGAACCTCGTCCTTTTGCGGTGGCACGCCTTTATCCACGGCTTGAGCATTCACCAGGAATGTCGTTTGGACCGGTACGCTCGACAAACTCTTTTTGACGTACACCCATCCTGATTTCTCGTCAATAGCGAAATAGTCCGTTCCGTTAACATTCACCAAAAAGTAACTTATCTCCGCGTTCACACCGAAGTCGGCGTCGTCCTTGGCGATCAGTTGTATCACTTTTTTACCAATCCCGTAATTTTCCGGAACGGGGTAGAGGTACGATCTTTGTTCGAATCTGGGCGCATTGTTATTTGCGTCTACGACGCTGACGTAAACTACCGTCTTCGATGATAATGGTGGCTTTCCGTTATCGGTCGCGACTACAGTTAGGGAGTAAAGGTTCTCAGGGGATGATGGACGATGAGTGTGCTTGTACTTAATGGTTTTCTTGCTGAACACGTCACCGGTAGCTGGGTCGACGGTGAACAAGTCGGAGGGCTGTAAGAGGCTATAAGATATCACCGAGTTCGGTCCCTGCTTATCGCGATCGATCGCTGTCACTTGTCCGACGTGTGCAACAGGTGATTGTAGTTCGGGGAAATGGAAGTGGTAGGAATCCTGATCGAATTCCGGTGGGTTGTCATTCTGGTCTTGAATTGTTATGGTCAAGGCTGTAGCTGTTTGCCACGCTCCGTCCGCTGCCACCAGCTATACAATTAATCAATTATTAATTCCATTTAAAACCGGTTCATATTATATGGTTCATTTCAGATACAAACCTTTAATAAATATTCGTCTTGTTCTTCTCTGTCTAAATATCCATTTACGGTCACGTTACCACTCAAAGCGTCCATAGAGAATTTATTACCAGGATTATCGGTGAATTTATAAGTCACGTTAGCATTCTGGCCAATGTCCGGATCACTGCTAGTAATTCTAATAACGAACGTTCCGATTTCTGCGTTCTCCGTGACGTTTACACTGAATAATCGAGTGAACTGTGGTGGATTGTCGTTTTTGTCTAATACAGTGACCAAGATAGTAGCTGTGCCTGTTAACGGAGATTGTCCTTGGTCTCGAGCTTCTACCATCAACTCGTAAGAAGCGATCTAAGAAAACAAAGAATCAGTTATAAATCCCTATCTTTTTTTATTGTAATTGCATGCAAAGGATAATATTTACCTCTTCCCTGTCTAATTTCGCATTCGTGGTGATCTCCCCGGTTAAAGAATCAATAACAAAAGTGTCATCGAAATCGTTCACCAGGTGATAGGACACCTGTCCGTTCTCTCCAGAATCGCGATCTTTTGCCGAAACTTTGCTAACAAATAAAGGTGGGTACTCGTCTTCGGGTACGGTCGCGTTGTAGATCGATGCCTCCATCATCGGTGCGTTATCGTTCGCATCCGTTACGTTCACTAGGAGTTGCACGACGCTCCTCAGTGCTGGGGTGTCTGAATCGCTAACTTCGACCCAAGCTTCATAATACGGCGCTGTTTCGTAATCGAAACCAGATGCGACCAACACCTAAACGAAACAGTTATTTTATTTTTATATTTTATCATTAGGATTACCTATATAAATATTGTTTGTTATTTTAGATAATAATTCCTACTGACTCGACTTGAATGTATGAAATTTTTATGGAAATATGAATTCGTATATCAACACAAACCTCTCCAGTGTGTGGGTCGATTTTGAGCGCGTCGCCCACGTTCCCACCGGCCATCCCATAGACCAAAGTACTTTTAACTCCGACTTTCGGTGTGGTAGCACTCAATTTTGTGATCACGCGTCCTTCGGGCACGTCTTCCGGTAACGTGAACCTGGTGGTGATGGTGGATCGGAAGCTGGGAAATAGTTGTTTCTCCCACAGGTGTATGACCAGATCCGCGGTGACCGATAGAGGTTTCTCGCCGCAATCGAATGCCTGAATTTGCAATTGGTAGGTGGTTTCGTCGTTAGCCAATTCCCGCGTCGCTCTTATCACGCCGCTGTTTGAGTCGATCACGAATTTGTCAGCGTCGATCCCCTGGAGACGGTACACGATCCGTGAATTCTCGCCGTCGTCGTCGTCCACCGCTTTAGCGCCGAACACGAAGTCCCCTTTAAAGGAAATAAGCATTTACGTTATAAAATGATGTTACGAGTTAAGGTTGGTGGTATTTTCTGCTATTCAGGCGTTACTTAATGTTCGTACGGATTAATTCTTAATACGTGGAATTTTTTAACAATTATTTCAAGATTTTGTAATAGATGTGTGTACATAATGCTTTTGGAATGCAGTACATTGTGAATTTTATAGTTTATATTTACCTGGTTTGGTTGCACCTGGTACATAAGCTGTGTATCTCGGACTAGAAAACCTAGGCACGTTGTCGTTCTCATCCTTGACGAAAATCGTTAAATTAACGACGGAAGCTTGCGGTTCCGTGGGACTCGAATCTTGCGCGACCAAAGTTAAATGATAGACAGCTGTTTGCTCCCGATCCAGAGGCACCACCGTGAAAACTTCGCCCGTTCCAGAGTTCACGGTGAAACGTTCTGAGAATTCTCCTAGTAAACTGTACCTGCAAAGTGAGATATTTCACGTCCGTGAGGAATCCGCGAAAGCGTCGGGTTCTCCGAGATAAGGCGAGCTTACCTAATCTTGGCATTAAGGCCCTCGTCTTTGTCTATGGCATGCGGTTTAGTCACCCAGGTACCGGAAGCCGAGTTTTCGGTAACGGTCGCCTTGTATTCTTGCCTGGTAAATTCCGGAATGTGATCGTTGACGTCGAGCACGACGATTCGAACGATGCCCGATCCAGTCAACGGCGGAGAACCTGTCGGACAGGTTCGACGATCGTAGATTAATCGTTCTATGTTTGTACGCATACATTTCGACGATTTAACAATAAAGACAATGTGATTGCGAGAGAGTAAAAACACATTTCCGTTATACATTATTTTTTCAAAACAATTTTTAAGAAACGTTAACTTGCTTATTGTATCTTCATTTTATTCTCGTATTCTTGTTGTTTCAACCCTAAATGTATTCACAATGCGTTGAGATAATGAATTTATTTAATTATTTAAAAATATAAAGAAGAATCGGATGCATAATATGGAAAGCAAATAGATTTACTGTTTTTTTGAAGACATTTATGCAATGTGCAAGAATCTGCATACGTATAGATCATTATTTTTTAAAAATAAATTGACGTCCGCAGTCTAATTAGAAAGTAGTGATTAAGCAACAAATGAGAAGTCACCGAAGAAGTATCATAGTTTATCCTGTGCAAAGTTTGAAGCTTATTCGATAGGTTAATGTTATATAAGACAAATTACGATTACATCGACATCGAACGGTGCTGGGTAACAATGGAGTTAATTACGCCACCTAAACAGGCCATTATTCTCTGTTGGACCCGTTTTCTCTGATATCAGTAGGTACATTGTAAGCATGGCCCAGGGCCACACGCTTTTATAAACGTATATTGTTCAATCACGAGAATCTCTTGGAATGGATTTCACAGATGCAACAATTGCAAAGCACGATGAGATACACCCTTGGTGTGCAATTCGACAGAAATATTTCGATCTTCATTACTAACGTTAGTCACTTTCCCTCGTTTAATTAATGAGAATAATAAGAAATCACGCGCTTTGGTTTCTATTGGTTCTAATTTTCTAATGGTATAAGGTTTAAGTTAATTAGGAAATACGATATAGGTGTGTTCGTACTTTATGGCGTTCTGCTATAAGCAACGCAAATGCTTACAGTATTGGCTAACCGTAATAGAATTATGCATTTCGAAATTATAAATGACGCGACACCCGTATGATGAATAAAATAGGAGTACAACAATGCTCGAGTTCAAGTAGGATCTTGAGAGGGAGATACTCGTGTTTCGCTCGAAAGAGACGATCCAACAAGCGGGTGGGACGAAGGGAGTTTACTCAGTGTAGTATCGGAAGAACGAGAAGGTAGAGGACTTCGATGAGGGGGAGAGAAGTGAAAGAGATACAGAGGGAGAGAGAGGGAGAGAGAGATAGAGAGAAGCACGAAGGGAAAACACCGAAGGTGGGGAGAAAGAGAGTGCAACGTCGAGGCAGAGGAAGGCATTTGAGAGCGATTATCATAATCGCGCGTCATAACTCTGCAGGCTTGTCTACCTCGGCGGGGACCGATTGGGCCATCCGGGGCCCCCGATGGCTGGCTCCGAAGGAGGCGGGCGAGGGGCACCCCACGAATGGGACTACCGGCTCACGTCAGTGGAACGAACGATAAAAAAGATCGAAGACGAGGAACTGCCCACCGCTTAAAGAATCTCATCGAACAACCTACAAATTTATATCCAATTTGTATATTACCGCTCATTACTTAAACCCATCCCGTACACCCTCTATCGTAGTTATTGTCTATTAGAGAAGGGGTGGTGTCCGCTCAGCGTTCGTACGAGCAAATGCGTGTTACAACGGGCAAAAAACGAAAGAGCTTACTTTCTTTAAAAGAGTTGATAATTAATTTTTTTAATGCTGTATAATGGTTCTGCAATTGAGTCATCAATTAGTATCAGCTACTGTTTCAAAACAATTATGTTGGAGTATGGATAGAAAATTAATACGAACTTTAAAAGAAAGATAATTTATACAATGTGGCAAATGTCTGTATCCTCGGTGACATTTGGCGACATTTCGATTGCATCGACGAGCATAGAGAGCAACGATTTGTAAGCCGTATGTCGCTGATTTGTCCAAGCAACGTAATGCTTAAAGAGCTAGTTCCACGTTCTTAAAAGGCTAAATAGCGTTAGATTCCGCTTTCTTTCTTACTTTTGTGTTCATCGCGTTAGTCGCGCGACCTTCAATTCACACTGGCTTTTTTTAGAAGTGCCAAACCCAATATAATTAAGTCCTTTGTCCGTGCTAATTCGCAACCAGTTTACATAGAAGCTAAGACCGGTTACTACATATAAGACCCGGGCCGGAAAAATATTCCCTCTGAAGAACACTGGCTATACCCTTTCAATGCTGCTCTTTGTACGGATCCTACCAGGTATATACCTATTTAGTCGTCCCCTAAGGTACGTTTCAAACAATCTACTGGGAATACCTCCTAGCCGCGATTTATTTTTCTTTATTCACACTGCACAGGTATATACTCCCATGCTTCCATCCAATTCCTGTTGTTTTTTTATTTACTTGTTTGACCAATTATAAATTAGCTTTCAACTCTATGAAATATTTTTTAACAACTTACCAGTATCCATGGCTACCAATGTGAGAGTGTATTCCGGTACCAGTTCCCTGTCGAGAGGTCGTAGGAGAAAAATATCGCCTGTGCTCGCGTTTATACGAAATAAATCCGTATCGCCCTCCTTCAGAAAGTATCTGACTTGGTCATTGTAGGGTGGCGTGTCCGCATCGTAAGCTTTGACCTGACCAATCAATTTTTTCATGTGCGTCAATTACAGTTTAGAGATGAGATACGAGACGAGATTTTAAGTACTTATTATGGAATCAGAAAAAGTCTGATTTAAGGTAAAAATTTTCTGCATTTAATCATACATCGAGGAGTTAATTTTATAATATATTTACCTGTATCACGAAACCTCCCCCGGGTGGTACCATATTCTCCATCACGTGCGCCAAATAAGGCGAATCAAGAAAAACCGGAGCATTGTCGTTTATGTCGAGGACGGTGATCGTGACTTGAGCAGTGTCACCTCGTGGGGTTTCACCCACCTCCGAGGCGCAATCCTCACCTTTGATAGTCAAATGGTACCTGGACTTCCTCTCGAAATTCAAATTCTTCGCCACTCTGATCACACCACCATCTTCGGAGATGGTGAAGTCTCTATTGTCGTCTCCCATCGCGATGCTGTATCTAACCCGGCCGTTTGCACCCTCGTCCCTATCC
>NW_017143878.1:33402-40212 GCF_001652005.2 Ceratina calcarata
ATATATAAGTGAATCATCATTTTCCGGAATACATTAATTGAATTTAGTTCCTCGGTTTCGAGCGAGAGTTAATTACCGTGACGTAAGTGCTCGTGTAATCTCGATTTCACGGTAACTCTTTCACACGCGTGCACGCGTGAATAAGAATGTAAAAGGACAACATAAGATGCATGAGTTATCTTACCTGAAGCACGCTCGCGCCGATGCTGGCGTTTTCAGCCACAGTCGCCGAGTATTGTCGCGGATCGAACACCGGGGAATTGTCATTCTCGTCGAGGACCGTGACAGTGACTGTCGTCGAGGACGATCTCGGCGGTTCACCACGGTCCTTCGCGGTCACCTCCAACGTGTAGTTTGACCTTAATTCGCGATCCAACGAGCCAGATACGCGTAGCAAACCATCGACCGAACCGACGGTGAACGGTAGTTGCGGGTTGTCCTCGAGCGAGTACTCCACGTATCCGTTTCGCCCCTCGTCTCTGTCCACGGCCTTAATGGCCATCACTACCGTGTTGCTTGGCGCGTTCTCTATTATCGTAATCTTCGTGGGTGATATGAACTCCGGCGACATATCGTTCACATCCAGTAACGCTACGGTCACCTGTCGATCAAATTCTTGTGTTACAATTTTCACGAATCAAATATTTCGTAATTACTCTGCTTCTATATCCACACAGTGAGATACTAAGTTCACAAATTTTCATATACAGCGACGTATAAACAGGGAATCAATCTAATCTTTTACTAATCATTGATATAGTTAATTATTATTCATTTTATAATTATTATTCAGCTGTAATAACGTCAGAATTATACTTTCAACACATGTAAAAAGAACAAGGATACCTTCAACCATAATTGCGGAATAATGTAATATGTACAGAAAAAGTTATTTCCTTATTTATACTTAATCTCGAACGGAACATGAACGTATAAAGTTTAAATAAATGGTAGAATATTCTTCTACAGAAGTAAACGCACTTGCACAGTGGAGGACAGAGGATGTGCCGGTGGTGGTGGACTATCCGTAGCACTAATGATCAAATTGTAAAGTGGTTTCTGTTCCCTATCCAACGATTTCCGGGTGAATAAAGTGCCATTCGGTGCCACCCCAAAATCGCCATTCTCGTCACCGCCGGCAACGGCGTAAATCACCCTGCCGTTATCGCCGGAGTCGAGATCTTGCGCGGCCACTGTCAGAATGGAGGTGCCAATCGTCGTGTTTTCGACGATGTCAGCCGCGTGCGGACCTGCTTCGAATATCGGCGCGTTGTCGTTTAGGTCGACCACGTTGCAATAAACAGTCACGGTCGATGAAAGTGCCGGGATGCCACCGTCTGTCGCTTGAACTACCAAAATGTAGTGCTGCACCTGTGCAAAACGGGTCAGGTAAATGCTCCCTTATTTATGCTAATCGTGCAGATTTGGTTTCGCGTTGTCTCACGAAAAGCTAATCTTCTTTTTAAATTCATATTTAGACTGCGAACTTTTATGCAGAATACAATATTAGTAGTATTAATTTGAAAAATGTATGTTTAAATAGACATTTTTTTCATCATATACATATAAGTAATGTGATATGCAACCAACTTTTTATGTTATACTTTCTGCATATTTAATTTTTCTATAAGTGCAAATAAAATGTAAAATCCGCATTCTTTTTATGTTATTGTTAGAGAACATTTTGTCCAAATTAGATGCGTCAGGGCTTCAGTTTTTATGTCAAGACAGTAAAGAATTAACAAAGTATCAGTTAATACGAATAACCCGGTGTTTAGGGTCAGTCGTCCCAGACAACTGTAGCCCGAAACGATATCTTTTTATTAGACAACTTCTTGCAGTAAGCTTCGGCACCTAACAATTTTGCGAAGACTAATACGAGTTTCGTGGAAGCTATACGTGTTGTTTCTCCGTTTCGAATGCGCTCGGATCTCGTCGAAATGCTTTCACAGCGTTCGAACCGATCCCGCCCTAAATCTCAAGGGCATTACGTTGATGAGGGGTTCTATAAACTACCCTCTATTCGCATCCTATCGCTTCTCACCGAAACTCCATATTAGTCGACATTATAGGATGCAACGAATTGCAGAATATAGGTAAAGAAATTTACGAAAGTATATGTATGTACAAACATTTTGCCAATTTCATTAATTCTACAGAAGCAAATATTTAAATCTGAAAATGTGTGTGTAGAAATTGCATAAGTTTTCAGATTTCTGTCAAACTTTAGACTTTATTTTCATTTTCATATATCAAAGAAAAATTATATTTTTTTTTAATTAACAAAGACGATAGGCATGCATTAAATTTGTTCTTAAATTCTGTAACGCGTCAGTTAGAGCATGCATAATCCCTGAACGATTGTAAAGGAATATCATCAGTGATCGTAGTTAAACGAAATGCATTTTGTGAATAAGTATGGCTTGTCTTCGTAGACGTCGCGGCCTGACATTAAAAACGTTCGTTGATCGATCTGTCGGACTGTTAGTGCTAAACCCTAAATTCTAGCGTAGCCTTCTAGTCGAAAGCTAATATAATAGGCGCGCTTGAGCTTGAATGTAGAGCCGTGTTCGTGGTTATAATCGTTGCCTGGGGCTCCAATGCGTTTTACCGTATGTGGATCCCTCGCATAGACCTATTCCGTGTCGATCAGACTTTGTCTTAAAAATCCAATCCCTTCGATTTTTAACGGGGAAGCATATGTGCACATTCAATTCATATTTATCCATCGGAAATTTTATAAAACCAGAAACATGTACGAAAGTCATTATTAAATGTCTATTGCTTATTTAAAAACGCAACGGAAAGGGGTACAGTCGGTCTAGGACGAATTAGAGAAAAGCAAAGTTCACCTCTCTAATTATCTTAAATAGTAACGTCTTTCATCTAAGCCTCACGAAGTAATCCTATGACACCGTTAATACGTCTATTTACGAACAAAAGCATCCGCTGATATGAATGGCCACTATGAAAATCTTTTTACACGCTTTCTAAATGCTGTCGACCCTGGGTACGATTGACAGTGGCGGTTCTATAATATACGAACCTGTTCGTAGTCGAGGCTGGCCGTCAACGTGAAGACGCCGGTGCTCGGGTTCAGTGAAAAAACATCGTTGGCCCAATCGGAGATTAGGGTGTAACTCAGTTGACTATTCGGTCCGTCGGCGTCGGCGTCTGTCGCGACCACCTGACCTATTCTACTTCCCCTCGGCATGTTCTCTGGCACGTCGAACGAGTACGCGGTGCTCTGGAACGTCGGTGCATTGTCATTCGTGTCAGTCACCTGAAAATGGAACGGTTTCATCCTTTTTCATCTCCGTTTAAGGCGAGATTCACTAGGCTCATGTTGAGCGCTGTTGATTTAACGGAATTCAAATAAACCGGACGATCTCTTGTAATAAAAATAATACCTCGCATCAATATTTAATATAACGATGCTGTAAATCACATTATAGTTAGGTATTAGTCGCAAAATTAGGGCAGAATAATTTCTGAACAGCTTTTGATAGATTTATATCTGAAAACGTGTAATTTAGGTTTTGTTTTCTTTAAAAAAAAAAAGTACCATCCGTAGTCTGAGGGATTCGTGCGCGAGGGGACGGGAAGAATAATCGATGTTATTCTTAATCATACCCGATTCCTTTCGAGGAGCTGCTGCTGGATTTTTCTCCGAGGGAGAAGAAAGGTAACGGGTAAGGATAAACAATTCAGAATCGGAGCTAACGCTTCCTGTTCTCCTTCGATTGTACTCGACGTCGTTCCTGAATAAACATATTTCAATCAAACCCCGAGACAACCGGTCTCTCTTCGGCTCTCGCTTCACCTTCGAACTGAGGAAAGTTTCCCCGCTGTTTTTACTTCAATGACGAAGCCCCCTTTCCCTTCGTTGCAGCTGCTGGAATTCGACGAATATTTTTCCAAAAGAAATTTTATAAGACTTTTCGATTCACGTTCATAAGGCATCCCGATCAAACAGAAAGATGTTAGTTTAATATCTTTGTAGTAAATCGGATACATTTTCTGAGCTGAGACAGAACAACACAGATCGCTATAAACATTTTGAACACAATGATCTATCGGATTTTTCCAACGAAAAAAATGAATTGAAAATCAGAAGCTATATTGAGATGACAAAAAGTATTTTTCTACACTCGTTTCCCTCGCATAAAACGTGCGCATGGAATGAATGTAAGACGGCCCGATAGAGTCTCAGGATTAGATCGTTCGCCCGCAAAAAGAGTTCCACACCGAAGAGGAGGAACATTTTCGATGCACGATTCGGATCTTTTTTCGCGTGGATAACGTTAGCCTTGACGTGGCAGCTTCTCTATCCTCGAATCTCTATCAAAGGTAGAGAAGAGGATGTTTCAAACGAAGGATCGTCTCCTGGTGAATAGGTTTCCATCGTCGAGGAGGGATCGACACGCGGTGGCGGTATAAAAGAATAAAGCGGAGGTGGGCATGGTTTGATTAAGGAGGGTTCGGAGACGTTTGCAAAAAGTGACGGTTGCCTCGAGACGCGCTGGATGACGAGGAGTGAACCGAAAGCGGAGTAGAGGGTCGAACGATGACCAACAGGATAGAAGAGGAACGAGAAGAAGTCGAAAGATGACAAAGGGAGAGGGCACTAGAACGAAGAGAGAAGGAAGAAGACGAAGAAGAAGATATGGTAGGAGAAATCCCGGACGGGACGGAGGGAGGCCAGAAACTCTTCTAAGGTCGATCGGGGAGAGGAAAGGAGGGATGCAAGGGGCCAGAAGGGACAGATTCCGCAACTGTCGGCAGCGGGTCTCTTTCATGGAGCCCCAAAGAGCCGAGCTATGATCGGGACTGGCATTCCTTTTGCCTTTAAAAGACCCGGATAGAATAGCGGACGGCGGGCAGCCGAGGACCTTAAAAGAATTCCAGCCATTACACGTCATAAAGATAATTTTTGCGATTGTCTCCGAAGGATCCTTGCCCGGCAGAATCCTCTCGGTGGCTTCCACTTTCGTTAAACGACCGGCCGCCTTATCCGCCCGCGTTTTTTTATCACCGCGAATCATTTCGGTTTGACCAGCGTAATGAATTATAAACCAGAACGAGTGCTCCGATCAAAAATATTATGCTCAAAAAATTGACTTCTCGTCCTCGCCATTGTGTAATCTCAGTTCATTTTTCCGTCTTAATCGAGAATTCGGGAACGTTTAAGGGAATTATTTTGATACAAGGTACATAATTGTTATGTTAAATTTCGTTCAAGATCTTAGATATTAAAGTTTAGTTGAGCGTCCGCGGAGAGAGATAAGAACTGCTGTCCTATACTGAACTTTGACCAATTATGATGTGTACAGTATCCATGGGTACGTTTCGAACAATGGATGTGTCTTTGTCAGGATCAATTTATTACATACGTTGATTGATTCCGTAATAATCGATAGAGTGGAAGTAAAATAACGGTACGTATCGTGGATCATAATGATCGTAACAGTAGCATCCCGGTATAATTACAAGTTAATCAACTCGCGCAACGGGATCCTTCTTGAGGAGAACTTCATCGATATGCGATTTTTTATTTTTCAAGAATGACACAAAAATATTCAATTTGCACTCGAAACTCTATGTATCGGGCACAATAATTGTTAATCATTCGAGAACCGAACGGGTTTAACCGCGAGTTCGATGAATAATTGCACGGTGAAAATCGGGCAAACCTTTCTAATTAGAAACACGGATCGTCGGATAAAAAATTATGCCGAGTCAAGGGGGATATGATATATGAAAACGAAACGTACCTGAATGGTTAACGCGATGTCGGTGTGTTGCAATCCATCATCGGCGCGAACTTTCAGGATATATTTTTCTCTGGTCTCCCTGTCGAGGGCTTCGGCGAGTGTCAGTTGTCCCGTGGTCGGGTGAAGCTTGAACTGGCACTCAGTCTCATTATTATCGATGTCTGTACGATGATGACTCGATACCAGCGTGTACGTTAAGGTACCAATCGTGTCTGGATCGAACGCCTTCAAAACAGTGATCACGGTATTAGAAGGCGCCTCCTCGGAGACTTTGAATTTCCAGGGTCCCGTTCCCCAGGTCGGCGCCACGTCATTCTTGTCCAGAACCGTCACACGAACCTGCAATTAAACATCTTCATTAGAAGGTCTGTAGTTTTTCTCTCCACGAATATTTCTAATTATCTTGTAATCTTATCACGAGTTTTCTGTATATACGAATAAATGCAAGAACATGATAATTAAAAATCATTCGCATAAACATAAACTGTTAAATTATTAATTGTGTTTCGATAAATCGGAGCTGTATGGATAAATAGAGATAATGTTTGGAAGTTTTGTCACTCGCCAAGATATAATTATGTGCAATCAATATAAATCTACGAGCCGTTGTTGCGGCGAAGTCACGGTATGCATGCGAAGAATCGTGAGAAAGTTAGTTTTTCGATCCGTCTTGTGCATGTCTCATTTCATTAAATTCTCAGTCACGTCAGCGGTCAAGGTTTATGTGACTACCAGAAGCCAGTGTATCGAAACGACGACGACGCATCGTATGTGGGGAACAACGGCCAGTGATGATGCTATTGGAAAAGCATCGGCTGTCTAGTGATGGCCAACATCTCCTCGATCGACATACTGTCAATCGTGGTAAAAATTTATTCGGCTAACCGTAAGAAACTTGTTATTCCGCATGGAAACTTCGAAGGCTGAACAGCGTCGCGTACGACATACGGCATACAGAATTGCCATTGGAATATTCATCATAACGAAAATGCGGATTTTTGTATAAAATCAAACAGTTGTGACGTCAACCTAAGAA
>NW_017143878.1:40617-104538 GCF_001652005.2 Ceratina calcarata
AACATAAACTGTTAAATTATTAATTGTGTTTCGATAAATCGGAGCTGTATGGATAAATAGAGATAATGTTTGGAAGTTTTGTCACTCGCCAAGATATAATTATGTGCAATCAATATAAATCTACGAGCCGTTGTTGCGGCGAAGTCACGGTATGCATGCGAAGAATCGTGAGAAAGTTAGTTTTTCGATCCGTCTTGTGCATGTCTCATTTCATTAAATTCTCAGTCACGTCAGCGGTCAAGGTTTATGTGACTACCAGAAGCCAGTGTATCGAAACGACGACGACGCATCGTATGTGGGGAACAACGGCCAGTGATGATGCTATTGGAAAAGCATCGGCTGTCTAGTGATGGCCAACATCTCCTCGATCGACATACTGTCAATCGTGGTAAAAATTTATTCGGCTAACCGTAAGAAACTTGTTATTCCGCATGGAAACTTCGAAGGCTGAACAGCGTCGCGTACGACATACGGCATACAGAATTGCCATTGGAATATTCATCATAACGAAAATGCGGATTTTTGTATAAAATCAAACAGTTGTGACGTCAACCTAAGAAATAACTTTAAAAATAATTTGAATGTTTTGCAAATTTTCGCATATAACATCCATTTTTAATATTTTGTGCACATCTAATTTTTCTATACACGTATAAAATTAAAATTCGCAGTCTTATTTAAAAAATGTTGATAACCGAAATGATTTGACGACGTCGAGAAACACTAAATATGGAAGGCATGTAGATGATCTTTTAAGCTTGCGTAATCCCCGATGGAAAGCATCGATCTTCCTAGTAATTAGTCGGAGTTTGGTCGTCATTGACAAAGTGCGTGCCATCGATTATTGCCCCTTCGAATCCTTTAGGCGTGCCACGAGAGTTGGAGCGTATCTCGAAATGATGAAACAATAGTCGGTCGGCTGGCGGACTCGTTGGAGAGGGAGAAAGTTAAACGTCCGATTTCGACGTGACACGTGTATGAATAAATTTGACTTTTTAATTATTTCCCGATGCCGGATCTCGTGGGCCCACCGACTTCTTTAAGTAGCCCGTACACGAATACAATTAATCGTTATACCACCGACGGTCCTGTTCCGTTTGTCATTAAAATTCAAATGTACCACGACATCGGCGTCATCGATTATCGAAGGAAGATCGAACGTACCGATATTCGACGGTGTACGGTTTCTAATGATTCCCTTATTTGACGTCGTTATATACAGGAACACGAAAACGTTCAATTTATGCGAAGTCGGTCGAGATAGCTGCCGTTAAAATGTGCTATCTGCCCATTTTTCGTGTTTCAACGAAGCTACTTGTTATAGAACAGATTCCATCGCGATCATCGGAACAATCACGATCGAAGTTCCGTTCACCGACTCGAAGCAGATCGCCTATATTCCATGCCGTTCAAGTTATCGAAGTCGAATTGCGAGTTTCGCGGGAAGAATGTCAGCGAGTAAGTACGGGTCGCGTCATCGTCACGATCGGTGGAACAAGGGAGACGGGCAACGGCAACAATAAGCAGACAAATCAGTGCGGTCATATAGCTGTCTCGGATAGAGTATTCCTTCTTCTTCGGTTCGGTCGAAAGGGTGGAAAGAGAAAGACGGAGTGGGAGGAATGTACAGAAAGAGAGAGAGAAGAGAGCGAGGTATATGGGCGGTAAGAAACGCCCGGAGAGCATTCGGAGTGCAAGGAAAGATGGTATCTGCGTCAGCGCGGTCGGGGATCAGCGGATCGGATCGAGTCGCTCAGCGGGGGTTTCTTTGGGTCATGCACGAAGTGAGTCCCATTCTTCTGTTTCTCCCTTCGCCCTGCTATGCCCCACGCCCCCTCTCCTTCACTCTTCTTCTTTCTTCTTCTTCTTCTCCTCCGTCTTCTTCCTCGCCTCTTTCTTTCCCTGTCTCCTTCTGTTTCTCTCTTTTTCTTGCTTCCTCTTTTTTCCCCTCTTTTCTTCCTTACACGCTTCTGTCTTTTCTCAGGCCCTGTACTCCCTCGTGTCGGTCCCAGCGAGCTTCCTCCTCCTCTGCCACTAGGCTTTCCTTGTTCACCTTCGAGCTCGATACCAACAGCCCTCTCCTACCTTCGGCTCGCGTTGTCCCTTTTACCGAACGGGGTCCTATGGGTTCTCTATGAGGGGTCGAACCACTGACATCGCTCGATTAATAACGTATCTTCGTGGGGGCCCCCATAGACCACGACGACGAACCAACTGAGCCACGAACCAAGGGACGAGGAAGGAGCGGTATTTAAACCCACGGAATTCTGTGTACCAAACCGGAGACAATAAGATATATATCTACTAATAATTCCCCCTGTATGTACTATATGGATACCGTACCGGTTTTTTCGGGTTCGCATCGATGTCCAACGAAATAGAGATATTTAGTAAATGGAGGTGCATTAGAACTCGATCGCTTGTTCTATTTTTACTGAAATCGTGATTCGGGTTTCTCTCTTGCTTTTGCCACGACCGAAGCGTTCGTTCGTTTTTAATTCGAACAAATTTCAATCCTCCCTGGAATTTTCTTATGATGCTCCCAATCGATGCTTTCACTATCCGGAACAAAATATAGTGCGGTGAATGAAAAGAACAGAAGAGTTTCTATCTTTACGATAGTGTCCGGTACGAAGCAAAGCATGAGACTCCTCTCTGTAGAGTTAATAACGCTATTCCGAATGGATTCCCATAGGGTAAAACCGTTGGTTCGCATCGCGCCGCGCCACGTCGGAGTTAAAGGGTACGCTATAATTCCGTCTAGCGGCTGGGGACAATAAGATATATATCTACGGTTCTTACGACTAATAGCTTTTTCTCTCTGAGTGCCACGACACCGGGGATCGGTCCCTGACTCTCCGTCCACGGTATGGACGGGCCCAGAGCCTCGCCGTAGATATGTCTACGTCAAAACGGCCTCGGCCGATGAATACTTGCGCTTACGTTCGAGTTAAGTTGTCTTTCGATCATTTATAACTTTCTGTCGCGTCGAATGCAAACGCGCCCCCTTGTAGGGCATGCGGTGCCGTATGAATTATGGCGAAAAAATAATCCGAAAAAAGACACGACTGTTAGTCTCGCGATCTCTCTTTATCATGGCCGTGAAGCAGACGAGTAAACATAAATTAACGAGTGGCATTTCATAAATAATCGGATCCGGAAAAAAGGTAACATATCGTATGGTGGTGGATTTCGCAAAAATTTTGCTTTATGATTACACAACACTTGGAGTTGCACGTATTGAATCATTCTTTTGATAGGAAAATGAGATATCAAATACAAAATGTAAGGAGAACAAAAATCTGGAAACGTTCCGCAATGCTTAGTAATCGGTGATATGGGATAATAAAACATAAGTTATACTGACGTGTTCATTCACGATTATAGTAATACTTGTACGTTAATCTTTAATGCATGATTCCTACGATTCTCATAATTCTGTTACGCGTAATAATTATGAAAGAGTCACCTGTAATTAAAAAAGTATTCGCGATTGACCTGGTGCAATTATCGGTGTCCTTGATTTTGAATCATTAATATTATACGGATTTTCGTTACGTATCATTTTCCCGAGGTGAAATTGCGCGGAGGCACGAGCGAGTAATGCCGAGTAATAAAATACGACGATCATCGTCGAACAACAGCGTAACGCGTATTAATGAGCATTCTTTATGCACGGACGGCTCCAGATCGTGGAGAGGCCAAAGCCTTCTCTCTCTCTTATGTAATCGTCCCGCGCAACCAGTTACACGGTCTGTCCGCCGTTGTAAGTAGGTATGTATCTTTATTACGAGTGATATGTTAGTTAGCATAACCGCGCGAGCGCCGCTTTTTCGCATATTCTCCTGCCATCCCGGGAGGAATTCTACGCGAAACTCGCAGCTTAACTGTATGTATAAGATTCAAGATATATCGAGTTACCGTACGATTAACTCGTGAGTGGTGACGTTAAATTCTGCCACGACACTCGCTCCCAGCGCTTCATGATAAACATACTAATTTATGTCCCGGACGAGTCAACATAGTAAACACGTTAAATTAGGAAATTCAAGTAGCACGGGACAGTGTTCGTTACACGCCACGGAGGCAGTATGCCGGCGACACCGGTCGGAGATCAATAAGTCGATCGACGACCACCTTGTCCCCTTCCTCTTCCTCTTTACCTGTTTCTCCTCGCTTGATTATCTTTTTCTGGCCGAGACGATCGCGTGGGTGCCACGCAGGTTTTCTTAATTTCTTCTTACAAGCGACAGTCGCCGAATGTAATTCCCTGATTTACATACGGGATTCTTTTCTTTTTACATCTAAATGGGTTAGGTCTTAACAGCCTGCGGTTCAAGCGTTCTTTCCCTTTGCTCTTACGAATATGCTATTTAATCAATATTATGTAAGGAATGTAATAGAAATTACTTAATGTGTTAGTAGTGAACGAAACGAAAGGATTAATTAATTTGTGGAAATGAATATGAATAATTAATGACGAACTTATTGTTTCATTTTATTTTTATTTTTACGTTATCGGGTTTAATTTTTTTTTTAAATTGATTCCTGTTCCGAATAACTGAGATCCTTCACAAATACGGAAATCGTAAAAATGTCAGGCTCGTCTCGCGTGACCCTTTTCGTCGATCGAGAAAGAGGGGACACGCGCACCTTGCGTACGCATATGGAATCCTGTAACGAGCTATTTTTTCTTCCTCCTCGGAAGAATCGAAGATGCAATTAAAACAAAAAAAAGTACGCAAAAATAGAGGAAAAAGTTTAGAGGGAAGGTAGAAATAAAAAAAGGGTTACGGAACACCAATACGGTGAAGCCTTCGAAGTTTCTACTGCGGTCACTGGCTGGCCCCGCTTTGTTTTTCTACCCTCGCTGTTCCTCAACCCCAAGCGAGAAGTGTCTCTCGCGCTTTGTCGTTCTCTCGTAACGTGGACCGTGGACGAAAGCCCGATGGGCCAAGGGACACGCGGCCGAAGGATATTGAATTTATACCGGGAGACATGGCCTCATGCGAGATGCTACAACCGACCGCAGCTTGCGGGTTAAGTGTCCGTTACAAGAGGAATATGTCACGGAAAATGGCTGTGAAGGAATCGGTGGTTTGTTCCTCGTTTTTGCGTAAATTTAAAAAATTCTCAACGTAAGTTCTCGCTTACGAAAGAAAAAAATATAATTAGCAGAAGATATCCATAAATATTACGCAGTATCGAAATAAACACGTAAAAATCTGTTTTGTTAAATGCACATCTATGAATTTTTAAATTAGTTTGCTGAGGTATATTAATGAAATGTAGATTTTTGTCATAGCCCATACGGTCACGTCAAGTCCGGTGAACTTATTAATGCATTATTTCATGACTGCACATAAATGGAGAGGCAAATAAGAATTTAACTTACAAGTCTTTTAAGCGTTTTTTGGCGTGGGACAAGAAAAAATAATACAAAACGATCGGCCTACTAATAGTAAGGTTGATTTTCATTTACTTCGGGTTATATGCTTGTATGAAACGTGTCTTCGTATTGTCATGATAATATACTCGCAGAAGAAGCATATTCTTTTCTTCTTTTTCTTTGAGAAACGTCCGACATCGTGAGCCAAATCTTAATTTAGCGACTCTCCGACGAGGGTAGAAAAAGACGAATAGAAAGAGAGAGAGAGAGAGAGACGTCGGTAAGGCAGATGTTCTTTGTGCGAGATCCGTCAGTGCATCGTGATGGATCGTTCTTTTCAAAATCCATGCTCGATTCTAATTTTTTATTTTGTCGGCTTCGCAGAATTCGTTAAAATTATATTACAATACCGGTCAAACGAAGAGTAATGAGTACCGTTGCCACGGAGAGGAAATAGCGATAAATGCGCGTCACGACGATCGAGACGTTAAGGGAGAAGTCAAAATAAAAAGTATGTATCCTGACGAAGATAATGGTAATCATATTTTATAAAAATCCGATGAGAAAAAGGGGGGAACGGGGACGGATTCGATGATTTAAAAAGATGATCACACCCTCGACACTCGGATCCTTCGTTCTGAAGCCACCCAGGAATATCCGAAGGTATAAAACGACTAACGCATCTTTGACTCGTGAATCACACGTAACGCGATTCACGGAAATTAAAAGCAAAATTGGAGAGGAAAGTAGAAGATGGCAGGAACAGGGGATAACTGGAAGAACAAGAATGAACGATCTTGCCTTGTGCGGGGAAGTGAAAAAGGATAGAAACTAAAAGAATGAATGCAGGAAAAAATGAAGAAGGACGCAGTAACGGCGATGGAAAAAAGGTGGTGCAAGGTAAGTGGTGTGACGTGTGTGGATGTAGAATGTAGAATAACGAGAGAAAGAGTCGCAGACGAAGAGGGAGAAGGGGATGACGAGGTGGGGATTGTCTGCCGAAGGAACCTCTAACAACCTATGATCACGTTATTAATTGAAAGAGGACCGCCGATGCTACCGGTTACGCCACCGACTTTACGTGCCGTCTTATGGCCATGTGGCACCCGGGCACGAGGGCCCATTTTTTAACGGAAACATTCTCGTCGATACATAAAATATCGATGAATTGCCATGCTCTCATAAAGTCCCTTCCGCCTTCCTTATGGCAAATCTTATCATACCGTTTTTTAATCATAAATTCGCGTTCTTCTCGCAATTTTTTCCCATCGTTCACGTTGGTCAACAACCTTCAATCTCCTTTCAAAGAACTTTCATCTTTCATCAATTAATCTCATTAACAGAAATAAAAGACGTATCCAACAAAACGTATAAAAATGTTTTTTTAATTCTACATACAAACAAATTAGAAATTAGGGATACAGAACGATTGGAGCTTCTTAAATTTGAATCGTATTTTCAAAAGGAAGTGAAAAAGAAAAGAAACGATGAAACACCAGATCGAATAGGCACCGAATTAACAAGTAGTATAGGTAAACGCCTAGTCAGACGTGCACTTTTTTTACATGATTCAAAGACATTCCTCAGGAATTCCGATCTCGCCTCTCGCGATCGAACGTCGACCGACATTTTCCATGAGCCGAGTTCGCTTTCGAATCCTTCTTTCCACGGTCGATTTATTTTAATCGTCGTGCGACCACGACAGCTCCATAGACCACACGATTGCGCGCGGTTTACCTCTTAATCCGCGTTCCGACTTGGGTTATCCGATCTGCTTAATTTCCCGGATTGCTAAATACACAGATAGAGATCGATCTCTTTGATTTTAATTATTTTTTTAATATGTTTGGTATGAGCACGTGATTCTCAATAACTTTTTCCTTTACACATATTAGCGATCGATAATGTTTTTTGACATGGTCACAAATAATTGTTTCTCCTACTCTACTGTAGGGTTGTTATATGTAATCAAAAGTCTACATATACACAGAATTGAAAAAATAGTATTTCGCGAATGCTTCGGAAACCTATGTGGATCGTCAATCTTTGTAACAATAAAAGTTGTTTAGAATCGCAAGTTGAAGTACGTATCCAAAAATAACTAAAGTAGGAGAGGTTGACATCTGTACATTTACTCTGGATGCAGTCGCTCTTATCTTTCAGTTCGAATTATCGCGATGTAAATTAGAAAGAGAAGAGTGGATTCGGTGACTGGGTGGGCTCGTCGACGATATATCGAGCTTCCAGGGAGAGAAAGTCGCGTCAATTATACGGAGACGTAGCTTATGGCAGTCTCCGTTGCGAATACTTTGAGTAGGTACATATATGGTACATGGTACAATATTTAATAAATAACTCTCGGAATAAATGCCTCAGAGCATTTGAAATTTCGCGGAACTAAAGATTGTGTAGCGCAATTATGAAAGTGTCCAGTTTATGAATGTTCTTAAAAGTAATATACGTTAATACAATGTTACATGTAGCTTTGGGCATGTATTTAATTACACAGAGTAGGCAAAAAGGTGGTAATATATGAAGATATACGGAAAATCCAGGGGTGTCCTATCATTTTGTCGTGAAGTGTAAATAGCATTTGTTCTTGCATGTAAGGTCGTTTATTTTAAAGCGTAAAAATGCGTTGGATAATCTGCTTTGCTTGCATCATCGTAAATTAGCAAAAGTTGCAAAATCATTTTTAATTTTATTACTGCCCTTTTTTATCCATATTGGCAATTTCTTCCCCCTTTCCCTCACCTCTGCCAACTTCTCTTCCTTTTTCGCGGTCTCTATCCGTCTCGCTCGTTTGTCGCCAAGAAGGAGGAGGCTTAAGAAAGAGGCGAAAGCGAGAGAGGGCGAAGATATAGCAGAGAAGAAAAAGAACGCGCCGGTCGAACAACTCTTGCGCGACAGTCACGGGTGTATGTAGGTAGGTAGATACATACGTATGCGTATATGAGCGTGCAGGCGCGTAGAACACGTTCCTCTTCCCGGAGGGGAAAAGGGTGGTAGTAGTTATCGGAAAAATGCCTGGTATGCGAACTGTCACTTTTTCGTCGATGCCTCTGTTCCTTTTTTTCACGTTATTCCTCTTTCGATTTTTAATGTACATTGATCAAACGTTCCTAATTTTTAAAATTACCTACATAGAACAACAAGTAACAACGTTACCCAAAGGATAACGACTTTTACTCATTTGAATGAAGTTTATCCCTTGATCTCTTGAAATTGGACAGGCTCCTTGCAACAGATCTTGACGCCGCGTCTCTAGTGTTCATTGTTCTCTTTGTCTAATAAGTCTCGCCGCGAGACGACGAGGCAACGCGACGCGGGGCTACGCCCTTGTAATATGTACAGCACGTAAAGTACATACGTACATACGTATCGGCCGTTATACGTTTCTCGCATTCGGCCCGGAGGCTGTGGGCTGCGCGATATTGCACCGACATGCACATTCCTCGATTTTCTGCGTCTCCAATAACGTGGGTAGCCCGACCAGGCTTGTATTTGCGCCTAACACCCGCCACGTGTCCCTCTACCACCGCGTCGACCCTTTCTCGACCCTTTGTATTAGGTTGATGTACATGAATTATCGTTTTCTTCAATCGTTACAAATATTATTCCAGACTACACGCATAAAGTGCGTATACTTCGAATCATTTACCAATTAGATTGCAGTTTAAACATCCCTGAATAATTGAATAATTTTATTAACATGAATATAAATAATATATTCACTATAAACAAATTACGGACTTGATGCGTTTATAAGAAAATTATAAATACTGGATATCACATATAAAACTATTCAGTATACCAAGACCTGAACGTCTATGTAGATATATAAATGATAAAAGTAACAAATCTTTTTAAACTGATACGATAAGTATTTTATTTTGCGTGAAAATCCGCAATTCAATTATAAATCTTATAATTGATAAACATTAAACTGTTTCGTCTTCAATTTGATTTATAGTAATACATGATGAGACAAAACAGGATAGATGTTTTTCTATTGAATGACTCAAACAACGTCGTTTTATATGCACCAAACTAATACAATATTCGCTTTCTCTAAGCCCCGACGATTTATAGTTTAACAACTTTTTCTACCGTATGTATCTCCCTCACCGCTAATTTCGTTTCCATAGATCTCTTTCGCCGTTATTCAGTCATACGTGTGTTATCTTTCTGCGGATCGAGAATACCGCGGGAGACAATTCTGATTGCTTTCGCGATACCTCGCCCCTATTATTATACGCATTGCTAATGCAATGCGGACTCCGTGGTTCGTTCGCAAATTGTTCAACGATTACGCGATACTCCGACAGTGGGTTTTATTTATTGAAAAAATTCGTGGAATTTATTGTCAGAAAATCTGATCCCTCTCAGGTAGGTGAAATTCCTTAATTGGAGAACTGAAAATCTTATATTACTATAGTGTGTATCAGGATTTTACTCTGCAAGTTCTAAAAGTATGGACGTTCATTTCATTTTATAGTTGTCCTTTTCCTTCGCGGAAAAATGTTTTTACAATCCTTGTGCAAAAGTGTCGGTGTATCTTTAAACCTTTCATTGTTTATGATTCTATAGTATTTACGACCTTGTCTAATAACTCACGTGTTCTCTTAATAGTTGCATTCATTATTACAAGCCTTGACCATAAGACAAGAATTCAGAGGACATAAAGTGTGCAGGCAATGGAAAAATATAACATTTTGACGATGCACTCGATTCGAATTAATTGAAATTCTGGGAAATCCGCGGAATGTATTATTTTGGCACGTGTTATCGCGTCCAATATCGCGTGTATTATATCGGCTATACTTACGTATAGCCGGTCGGGCAATTTCGATTGCGCAATCGTTCCTTTGCCTAACCACTTTTCTCGAACCAATCTCGTTATGTCGATTGGCGCACGCATGATAATCCTGGAATTTTATTCCCTTTGTGCAAAGTTATATTTAGAACGGCTCGTAGGCATAACTAAAATAGATTTCTACGTATCGCTTAGTTGTTCCCGGACATATTAAGTATTATCGAACTCACGGAGTAAACGAACACGGGTGTACTTTCACGATTAGATAGGCGCGAGACGGGACGGATAACGAGGCGATTTTCGAAAATATGCGCTCTGGGAAAGGTTGTCTCTGAACCGAGTCGGGAATTATGATCTTTTCTCTTTGTCTCTCTCTCGTCTAGGTTCTTGTTCTGGTTATTTTTTCCGATAAAGATCGGGGTTACTATCGTTAAACGAGAAAATCCGTTAATTTTCTGTGAATCGTGCAACGTGAAATCGGTACCCACCGGTCCTCTATCATTACGCTTTCATGAGTACCGTTACCATGGCGTACGTACCTCCCTAATCGAATAATTAGAAAAATTGCTTCGTTTACGATACACGAGTTCGATCTTGCTATTAACGATAGATCCGAGCAACGTTCGTGGGGTATTACTTTCGAAATCATACAGAAAACTTGCAAAATCACAAGAAAAATAGCTTTGAAAATGAAGAATTAGTGATAAGTAAGAGTAAAGATGAATCCAGTCGAGGTCTGTAACGAATCTGTACAGAAAAAAAGAAAGGGAAAGTACAAAGTGCTAGTAATAATGTTATACATGTATCATATCTCGCGAGAAGAGAATCAAGGACGTTCGAATTCGCATATGAACGATGATACGCTCCGAAAGTCTCTCGCAATCGATCGGCGACGACTATCTCGATCTTAATCTTGTTCGGATCAGCGAAGAGGTAGAACCTGACGGTGCGGTGAAGAAAAAAAAAAGGGGGAAAAGTTATCTCTACGACTCAATTAGCGTCCAGTGGATGGCATCTAAAGTTTCCGCGGAACAAGCACAAGAAAAATACGAGTGAACCGTTGCGGAAGGAACCGTGGTGAAAGGTCCAAGAAAGTTGTTCCAGCTCGCCTGCTTAGAGCAGGATCGATTCAAAATGTCTGTCCCGAATTCTTCGACCTCCATAATAGCACGTCCAAGCAGACTTTTAATTATTTCTTTATCCCTTCAACGTCTTTTATGAACATCAACATTTCCTTTTGATATCTCTTAAATGTTTCGACGCTTCGTTTAATCAACTTGAATAGAATTTGTTACACAATTTGTTGACTGAAACTGCAAACGGTCTATCAGTTCACAATTCTGATTTCTGCAAAGAGGAAGTCTAGTACTTTTCATTGGTTTTGACTATACGTTGAACGTAAAATAACGTCGATGAATAACGGTGGTGAAGAGAAGGGGCGAGAATATGGAATCTAATAAAAGAGCGAGAGAGCGAGACGAGACGAGACAAAAGGGAAGGCGAGTCTCTGGCGAACGAGGGACGGCAGACGAGGACGCCAAGACGAGAAAGAGCAGAGAAGGCAGGAGGACAAGGATGTAAATCATAATATGTAAATCCGTGTGATTTCGTTTGACTCCGGTTGGCTCGGATGACCGGCGCTTCGAACCTGATGGCCACTTGGCGAGAAACTCGAAAAGGCATTCCGAGGCTCGCGCCTCTTTCGGTCCTCCTCGATTCTTCCTCTTCGTTTCAACGCCCGGCGCTTCTTCTTCTTTCCCTTATCATCGTTCTCTTCTGCGCTTCGTCGATTTTCTTCATCCACTGTTACTAGCTGCCGTGCTCGTCGTAGAGATGTCTCCTCCCCTGTCGAAGGTTCCCGTGAAACCTCGAAAAACGCGTCGGGGAAACTGTGAAGGCATCGTAAATAATCTTGTTCGGGCTTCTCTGCAATCTCCCTTTTTTCCTTCTTCCCGTCTCCTTTCCCTATTTTTTTTTCTTCTTATTGTACTCGTTCATCTGGTGGGATCACGTTTAACGTGTATCCAAAGATTTTCGGTTGGAAAGTCTGGATTGTTGATTACGTGACCAGGCAATTATCGTAGAGGCAGTGTCCATAACAGTAAGGATCATTCGGTATACTATGAAGTATCGTAGATGTGTTATCTCTCGGGATTAGGGAACATCCTCCTTCCTCGTTTCCCGTCAAGGGCAGCCGATGGTCTAGGGAGCGTTATAAATAATTTCCTAGAACCGATTACCTGAAGATAGGAAGACTGAGCTCACGACGTTGTAGCAAGTTAGGGTTACTCAATAATTTTTATAAAGCACGTGTGCCAGGAAGCAGAAGCGTACATTATAAAAAATTCAAGCTTAGCTTTCTATCTCGCTTAAGATTCTGATTCCGCATTCGCAGCATCGTGCAACGTATTACGTATTTAATTTCGTGCGATAATCCTTCGTTTCGCAATTTTCGTGACCACGTCAGATCCTTTACCGGGAAGTTCAGTTTTGCGTCACTGCGGGGCTTCGAGTAATACTTGTACGGTCTCATACCGCTCGTACGTGGCTGGTAGCGGGCAGGGCTACAACTCTCGCCTATCCAAGGACACCGTGGAATATGGAATTGAATTCCAGGCGAACCCATGAAAAAATGCTCGATAATCGAGCGACGTGAATTCATTGAAATGTAACGCGCCGCCACGGCGGCGGCGCGGCGGTTAAATTAAATCGTATCTCACGATCCGTGGGCGGACCGATTCCTCTCCGGCACCGTGAATACAAATTCGCTTTCATTCATAAGGAATTTAAGGTGAAGCGGTTCTCTCCACCGCGGGCATTGTTTCCTCTTTACGAATTACAAGCGAAATAAGCACGCGAGCGAGAGGAATGACGTCGGGGATAAAAAGAGGAGAGGAAAAAAAAGAAAAGGGAACGGAAGGAAAGGGAAGGATGCACGGAACGTGCATTAGCAATCGGTCCGACCTTGATCGAACGATTTACCGACTCCGGGAATAAATTTCGACGGTTAAGCAGAGGCGATATCGCACGCGAATGAAATGAAGAGGGTCCAGGTACTGTTACTCTCGTGCGAAACGTTCGATAGCCGACTCGTCGCGAGATAGTCGCTAACTATACAAGGTGTTAATCAAAATCTGTGACAGTGGTTGACGTAAAGATTCGCAAGGAATCGGGTTTTCGAGGGAAAAAAATGCATTCTTGATATTCTTCCTGCGCAATCTGCAAGGAGAAATAATACGATACTGATTTATATCCAAAAAGAATATCATGGTACGATCTTGGGTTTTTATTAACACCCTGTAGAGGAGGCAACGGTGGCGGTAGCAACGCAGCAGGAAAAAACGACACATCCAGCACGGACCTGTGTGGTATCGTACGCCACGAAGGAAAGATATTCACAAAGTTATAATCACTGGCGGCCGCTGGTCTAAAGAGTCACGTACGAAACGCACAGCGCACGAAATTCGGGCTGTCAGCTCGGGCAAGATGCATAATTAAATGTTGCCTTCCACGAGGGTGAGGCGCGGAGTGGAAATCGCGCGCGAGACCGGGCACGGGCGCGAGGGAGCCTGGATAACATACATAGGGCGGGAGATGTATAATAAAAAAAGAAAATGAGAAGGTGAAAGAGGAGGGAGAAGAGGACGGAGAGTGCAAGTTGCACGAACTCGCGTGTCGCTTACAGCCAACGGCTCGCATAGTCAAAGGCAATATAAAAGCTATAGAGTGTGGAATTCAGTCTCCTCTCAGCTTGAGACCCAGGCTTGACTCGCTTCTTCGACTCGATTCTTCTCGAGACTCTCCTCTCGAGAGTCTCGTTCTCTCAGTTGATGGTGGAACGAAGCATTCTGGTTCCCCGTCATGCTAGCCGTAGGCTTCGTGCGCCGAGCCGCGGCTCTTTCGCTTCGCATGCTTGAAAGTAGCGATGGCCTCAATACCGCTACGAACCTGCATTTTTGGATACTAAAACGTATGCTCATAAAAAAGCGTATAATTTTCCAATGTACAAATGTATAGTACTTTATTGAAATTGAGTAATACTAAAGTTCCGAGTAAAGCACATTTCATAAATTCTATTTAGTTAGTTATATAAATTTGATTGAGTGAAATCTCGAAAATACTTGAAGGTCTTGAATATTCTGATAAGACGTTCAAGTTTAAAGAGACTTGAAAACGAATGCAAATATAAGTATGCATTGCCAATGTTCGGAATGGATACTGAATAATTTCAAATCATCTTCGGACGGCCATCACTACTTTAAAGTCAGCTTCGAAAGGCGATCGGTTCGAGATCGAGTAGAAGAGACTTCGGTTACAGGCTACAGTGCACGGAGAGGAGAAATATCTTTCGTTCTCTGTTCGGATTCATTTCAAATTGATCGACGATCCATCGTCCACCGTATCGTCAAAATATCGAGATTTAAAGTGGACGAATAGATTACGACGAAATGTCTCGCGCACCGCGATGCTTCAAAGAATTCCAACCATTTCTTTCTTTCTTTCTTGCCCCTGCTTCCTGTCTCCTTCTTTTTCCCTGTTCGTCCTTTTTCCTTACGTTCCACCTCCTCATCTTTCTTTCTTTTTTTATTCCCCTTTCTAAACCATCTCTCTTCTCTTTGTCGATATCAACGACGTATCTGCTCCTCGTATCCGATCGCCACGGACTCGTTTAATTCCCCGGCATGGCTGGTTCTTTATTTTCCATCCAACCAGAATTTGATGTTTCTGTTCGTTTCGTTTTATCGCGGCAGCTTTAAACGAAGACCGTTTGTTCATGGTATTTGTTGAATGAACAATTATCGACACCCAGAGCTTGAATTATTATCAATCTATTGCATGTTTTGCTATTTTCATTTATTCGATTTAATTTACTCGCTTGTTATGATTAAACCCACGATGAAAATTAAGTGTTCGATTAAATCGAGTTAATCTGTAATGAAGTATATATATTTAAAATATATAGTGTATACCAAAGGGAAATCAATAGAGGATACGCTTTCAATAGGAAACCGCTAAAGAGACGATACAAAATCACGGAAAAATTGAGACTTTTCCATGGCGCCACTTTCTAAACCGCGGCAATATGCTCGGGAACAGTTTATTTAGAGCGCGGTTCACCAACCGCGTGGGGATATTAGAAAGGACGGAATGATAATCGAAGGTCAAGTACTGTGAATGCTGGATACCGGTCCAACGAAAGCGCACGCTGCAGCTTTCGTATAAATATAGGCTATCATTAGGCTGCGAATTTTTATGCAAAATAGAACATTTATGATGTCGATCTTAAAAATGGAATCTAATTTCAGATTTCTTTCAAATAATGATGTGTATTATATTTTTGATGCTCTGCACATTACATGCACTATTTATATTTTATGAACATCTAATTGTATGTAAATGCATTGTTAAATTTCAAACAAAATGTTTATCGGCTTCTAAAGTACTTGTACAAGATTTCTGAACATTCTCTATCAATAATTATGCGTAAGTGTTAAGAAGTTCATTCTTACTTGGAACCGACAAATATTTCTGAACATGTATTTCTTTGATTAAAAAAGTTATTGTTTATTGATTGATGAAGTTCAGTTTGAGTTTTACAAAACGTTACTTGAATCTAATTTTTATTAACCGTTCGATCGCTTGTCTAGTTACGTGATACCTGCGTACTAACCATGCGCGTGGTTTACCCTTATACGAAAAAAGGAAAAGTGGTTGATGCATCCCGAATAGCTGGCGAAGAGCAATCACGATATATTTAATTATCGAGGATAGCGATCAGTCGAAAGTAAAAGGTTAATATTGGCTGAGAAGAGAACGAACGTTATCGATGGAAACGGCTGCGAATCATTTCGATCCAGACGAACAAATAGGAACCGTGTCGATCTGTGGATAAGAGAATCTCCAAAGCGTGACACACGAAAAGAGCTGCTAGAAAAACATGGAAATGAAGAGGATAGAAGATAGAACTAGAAACATAAAAGTCTTTTTAAAAGAACTTTTATACAGAAATTGTAGATCTCGTCGTCCTCTACGAGAAAGGTCCTATACAATTTTTCCGTAAGTTCAACGGTTTAGGAGTAATTAAGGAAAAATGAAATTTTTTGCCAAAAGTTCGCCGTTTCGACGCTGGGATGGTCGGATTTTGTCAACATTAATAAAATGCCAAATAATCATACGTAACTCGTTAAATATTGAAGTTAGAAGGAAAACAACTTTTAATCATAGGAAATGCGTTTTTCTAAGGTACATAAACTTTTGGGATTGACTGTATAGCCAATACATCCTACATCCTTAATTCATCTTATCTCCGTTTGTTCTCAAAATTGAAAGATATAGACTTAAGGGACAAATAGTATGTTCAAGAGGAACATTTTGTATTTGCGAGCCGTTGTGGCAACAGATATGAAAGAACAATGACAATATAACTTTCAGTAGTAAAACCTATCGTGGAAGAAATGTACGTGTAACAAGAGAGAATAGGAAAAAATCGACCACAGTTGTTATAATGCAACGACGAAAGGGCTCGTGTAAATATCTACTTTATTTTTTGTTTTTATGCATGTCAACCAGTAACGTTCAAGAATAATAAGTAGCTATAAGAACTCGTGGACATTTTATAGTTGAACACCGTCCACGCGAATGTACGGATATTTACGAGTTCGCTTTATGACAATAAAGCGACACTAGAATTCATTACCTCGCACATAAATACGGTCGCGATTTATATACTGCAGTCTGAATACGTAGACACAAGGAATCTGATCAACTAATTTGCTATATCTGCATCTTAAATGATTATCATCCCTTCTTTGGTTAAATCATACGTGATACAATCATGGCAATTAAATATTCAAGCGAATTCATCTTTCTTATGGTCGCGACTAAGAACAATTTAAAATGAAGCCAAAAACTTCTGCACACTCCCAATATAATTGTAAGATTAATTTCAATATACATATAAAACTGCGAGTTGCTGAATGTACAGTAGAATGTTTACATGTGTTGATTGTGAAATAATTGTAACTAATAAATAATAAAACTAATTTTAAAAAATTAAGCGACATAGTTATTATTAAAGGATCTATAATATTCTGATTGTAGGTACTTTCCATGGAACTCGGGAACGGATCAGAGTCCATCACAGAGTCGAGAAAACGCGATACTCGATACACCGTGGGTCATGGAGGAATTCGTCCGTTTTGTAAGTAGCCCTACTATGGGGGAATTTTATTTAACGCGTACAGGATCCTTATTTTTTTATTATCTTTCGAATGTCTTGAACGATGGCACAATGGCCACTGAGTGCCCGCCTTTGTACCAATTGCACATTTACCGAAAGCTTTTTGTCTCGTGGCGCTCTAATTCATACCTGCACAAAAGTCCTACCGCTGGATGACCTTTAAAATGGAGCCTTTATTAATGAGGATATTCTGCGCGCTACTCCACTTCTTTTTCTTTTTCTTTTTACTCGTTTAACCGTCTTTTACCGGCTGACACTCTTTTTAATCCCTCCCTCGCACAATCTCTCTTTGCTTCACCGGGGGATCTTGTTTCCTTATTTAACAATGCATCTTAAGCATTCCCTCGGCGATAACAGAAATTTTGCGCCAAGCGTAGATTTTACATATTACTAATAAAGCAGAGAACCATCTCTCATATTAGTGCTGTAAGTAATATCTCATTTATCTTAATAACACATTTAACCATTCCTTGAATCTTTTACATAAGAACTTAAATTTGATCAATCATATCCAATTACCGTCTATATCATGATTTTTAATACGAAGAACTGTCATCAGCTTTCGAAGACCTGACACTTTCATCCCCATGATTGTATCTTTTTCAAGATATCCCAGTAAGATTCGACAGACAAATGTTAATGTAAAGAAAAAACGGTCTATGTTTCGAAATCCTGTTGCGATTCCGTTGGGAGCGTTACGTTCGTTAGCAGCCTTCGTGCGCTGTGACGAGTAAGTACATAGTAAGGTAATCGGTGGTCTACGGCGATGGAAACACGGGCCGCGGATGTCAGACGGCGGTGGCCCCGTAGGATCGCGGACCGTTTTCCAAGGCCTCCGTGTCTGCGGTGCTTGCCCGGTTCTCCACGAGGTCAGGCCTTCGTTGGCTCATGCCTCCTCTTTCAGGCCTGAAAAGAGAGCCCGCAACAATGCCCGCCTCTGCTATACGTACAGCCTCTTGAGCAACAACTCGCCGTATCGTCGTCGTTGCCTCCTATACTACCTATCTGCGTTTCTTTCATTCCCCATATGCTCACCTTTTTCTCTTCTCCCCCACCTTATTGCAACCGCGTTCTACCGGGTATGAAAGTACTTTTTATATCGACACTCTGCTCTTTCGTATCATTACTCTTTATGCCCATCCGTTAACGTGAGCTAACAATCTATGCGCGCTAATTGCCGACAATTAATTTTTAATTAATCCGTGCAACTGTGATAACAAACATTAATATAGGCAATTAACATTTACTTCAGTTTGAAGAAAATGAGGTCTGTAAAACTGTTCGGGTACACGCGTTCCGTAGGCGTACATCCGCCGTTTAATAGGATGAAGATGAATTTGATCAAGTTTTTTTTTTAATGACTAAATATGAATATTAGGATGTTGGCACGGTAGCTCGCTGAGAACGATCTTCACCCGGCCCTCGGTGGGCCGTAAAGTATACCTTAATTTTTCTACCATAAGTCGCCGAAGCGGTCATCCGGTTCTCTTCCCTGTCGGGCGGCAACTGTAGTGCTACATTAAAAGCATAATAGCGCCGGCGCCGTTATTATGATATGATAATCACATACTGGCGGACTTTGCGAAATCCACCTGCCTGTCATCTTCCATCCCTCGCGACTTCGTTCTCCTAATCGCCTCCACATCGACGAATACTCAAAACGATGTTTCACCATTCTTCCCTTCGTCTAATAAAAACTTTCAGCTTTGCTTCACATTCCATAACTTACTTAATCAGACAAGAAAATGTAATTAGGAATTTTTTTTTATCTGCTCTTTCATTGCATAAAAAAGATGTATTTGAGTCAAAAGTTTGTCACTTTCCAATTGTTAATAAATTAGTTTTTTTATTAGCGTTTGGAGAGAAAAGAAGAAGAAGAAGAAATAACATATAAAACGAAACGCAGTGATTTAGGGTTTGAACTTCGATATAAACTTCGGTTTATAGCTACGAACGTGTGGTAGGCAGTAAAATCGTCCTTAAACCAAACGTAACGCTCAATCCTTTACCAATCTTTACGGAACGTCCCCTATTATTCTTTTTGTAGATAAAAAAGAAGCGACCTAGAGAAGGGTTTCCAAGCATATTCAACGCTACCCCACGATCATAACAGCCAATTTTTATTCCGAAGGGAGCTATCAAAAATGTCTTAACTTAGGGACAAGAATGTCGTTTTTGGTACGAAGTCTAATGTCCTAGGAATGATTTCGATTTTAGGCCGTGTCATAGATTTGGAGAATCGTTGAGGGAATTGGACAGACAAGGGGTTTTTTAGCAAAAAGGTACACCTACATATCCGAGTATTACACGGGTTGGGAGAACAATGCTCCCTACGCCCCACGAGTCGGACTAAAAACAGGAATAGTAATGAACGTGATTGCCGGTGGACGTAAGAACTTCGTATATAACAATTACGCGCGACTCGACTCGGCTCGACTCGGTTCGTCCACGAGACGCGAGTTGAAACCAAAACGAGCGAGTGCGCGTTCGCCGGAAGACCAGGGTCGTCGTTCGGCCTCGTGTCCTTGGTGCCCGCGGAACCGTTTCTCTCCTCGTCAAGAGACAGCTTTTCTCTTACTCTTACTTTTGCTCTTTTTACGAAACGAGGCCGTACGTCATCAATCGATTTCCGCGGCGAATCGTATCGTGCGTATCGACTATCGGCACTCCCGCGGTTGAAAACTTGGAACGCGATCCCGTTGGAAGGTTCCGAGATCGGAGGGGAGCTACGGGGAGAGAAATGACCAACGCGTAGAAGCGATCTCGTAGCCGGGACGATTAATATTCCGCTCGTTTCTTCCCGGGGACGAGGAGCAACGCGTTCCGCGTACATACAACTGTATCGCGAAATGTCGGGCCAAAGGACGAATCTCTTCTCGCGATCGCGTCACCAGCTAACGGGGACTCGACTGATAACAGTTTCTTATTTTTCTCATTCCTCTTAGTGTCGGAGAATACGTTATACTCGGACTTTTTTATAATGAAGTTTGAAAAATTCGTATTATCCGATACTCTCTTTCTTACTTAACGACTTGCATGATAAACAATGTCTACTATAATCTTGCATGTTATTACGAGACTGCGAATTTTTATGCAAAATAGGACATTTTAAGAAGTATGTTTTAGATAAACTTATCTTGTTTTAACATTGAAATGTGTATTCAGCTTTTGATGTCCTGAATAATTTTCTACATTGCTTGTAGCATGTATATCAGTTTTCTAATACATGCATAACACTCTCTGTCTAATTAGTTTAGGACAAATTCTTTTTTATTCGTTATTCTCACATTCTATTACATTCTCGATCAAGAGAATTTAAGATTCGCCTGAGGCTTCTCGTCAAACGAATTAAACATGTACAATAAGGCCAAGTGGCACGTCGATGAACATCAATCCATACAAAGCAGTGACAGTACATTCGCAGAAGACAACAAACGAGGAATAGGAAACAGGTGAAGGGAAGTCGGGAAAATTTACACACGTTTATATGATATATGGCATAATCAAAAAGGAAAAACGCGAGCGGCTTTGCTCTTTGAACCTGCTTTTTATAAAATAATAAATAAAAGTTGTGAATTTTAGAATGATTTGATATGGAGATGAATATCAATAAGGAGAGTGCACTGTGAATGAAAAACAAGGAAAAACAATATTTATATTCAGAAAATAAAAGATACACCGTAAAGAGATGAAGCACTTGGCATCGTATATGAATAAATAATCGAGGATCTATATAGCATCTGGGGCTTTGAGCAAACGAGCAAGCGCTCTATTTCGATAACGTGTTCATTCCGTGGATTCTCGTCTACATACTACGATCGATTTATGTTAATTTAGGCTCCAATGGGAAACGCTCGTCATTAAGGATGTGCACGTTGGCCATAAAATCATCTACATGACGCTAACGTCCACTAGCTGTTAGAATTTAAATAATTCGAGCCTGATCTCTAGCTACGAAATGAATATTCTTATGAAACTGAACGATATGGAATTTATGCTTGCTCAATATGAAAATGTACATTCACAGTAGTGAAATAGAAAAACAGTTAAAGTTACATTTATCTTAGATTCGATACAGTATTCGTGTAATGCAAAAGCAAAGTAGTAATTGAAGATTATTGAGCTTAAACTCGTTTCAATTAAAAAGCTACTTGATTGGTAATTACACCTTTTGAATTGGAGATTCTTCAACTCGATTTCGTTTTCTAAACGCGATACTGATCAATTTTGGCGAACGATTATTTGTTGACACATAATTGGGCGGTTCGACTAAGAAACCGTATTCTCGATCTTCCCTCTTTACTTCCCGGAACCCGTATTACTTGTCCCGCGCTTAAGAGGTAGCTCCTTTTGTATAAAATACACCATGACGTCGTCTCGGTAAAGTGAAAAAAGGCAATGCTCGAAAACGTTGGTGGCCAAAGAACAAAGGGCACCAGTCGCATATAAACATTGCGCAGGATATTTTTCGACACGACATCGATTATTAAAGAGAAAATGTGCGAAGGCGAAATGACAATGGTAAATTTTCGTGGAGAAACAGCAACGGTCGACCATTACCGGACTCACTTTCTTCGGTCTCTCCCTTTATGTCATATGCTCCGACCACACGTACGATAATAATTTCTCTCAATACTTTCTGTCTACCTGTTTTCTTCTTACGGTGGACACCAAACAAAAATAAAATTACGAAAAGCAATACGATTTGTAAATATCTGTCGCTATATGCTTTTCTATATTGTAGTTTTATTCAAGTATTTCTATAAGGTCATTTAGTAACGACACGCACCGCTAATTCATTAAAACATAAACTACTTAATCGTCATTGTGTTATTTATGATTTCAAGTCGATTTTTGCATTCGTCTTCCTATAAAACGAAATTCTCCACTAACAATAAGCGCCTGATCAATTCATTTCCTATTTGTTATGTCGCATACCTTCGCGTCAGAAATTCATTAGAATATTTACAATTTACTATTAGTAGCGCGTTTTTCTATGAAACAAGGTTTCTCGCCTGAACGTTTCTGATTCAATAGATACTTTGGAAAAATGTGTAACAATGTTGACATGGTTGACTGGCGGCGTGTAATTGGCTTGGTGAACCGCTTAAACGCTCGTTACGTCGAATTCCGCGAGAATTCGTTCGGTGCCGCAAGCCGAGAAAAAAGAATCAGACCGGACGAACGTTTTACACTCGTCGGGTTGCGCAACGATTGATAATAATTATGTATATCGCTTATATCCGTCGCGTCGGACGCCATTCGCGGTCTAAATCCGTCGAGTGATCGATGATTATTCACATCGAAATTATTAGCTTCCGCGGCGAAGAATTATAGTACCCGTTGCAGGAAGCGCGTGTTGAATTACAGCGGATATTTTCAAAACAAAATATGTATTATTTTAACATAAGTAGTATGTAAACCCTGCCTTTACTGAATCAAGTTCAAATAAAATAGGAATCAGAGTTTACTCCCTGGAGCTACATTGCTGCTTTAGAAAATTATTTTTTACTTATATATTATAGAAAATGTTCCTACGTTATCATTTCAACTTTCCTTTTTATAATGAATTCCTTCTTTACATACCAAAAGCTACTCTGCGACAGTTAACGAAAATTATTATGTTTTATACATTAAGTATAGTAAAAAATGTTATGAAGTGTATTCCATAATCTGGAAGACATTATAATCTTGATACTTCTTAGATTCGTGCACATAACACAAAACAAAGATTACCTAAAATACATTCTTGAAGTTGATACGATGAATGCTTTATTTTGCATAAAAATCTGTAGATTACCTATAAATCTTATTAATATGCTCGAAACTGTCTCATCTATAATTTGACTTAAATAGCAGACGTAATAATAGATGATTAGACAAAACGGGATAGTTTTTCGGTTGGAAAATAGAAACCTTGGAAACGAGCGATGTTTCATACACACCAACCTAATAGAATTTGGTATTTCACGATTTAGCTTCGGAACGATCCAGGATTCCGTACAGAATTTCATTCCGGTTGATCGTAATCGTGGATGATATAAATCGAGGTGTAAGAAAACGTTCGAAGAAGCGAGCATGGCTGGATTAAACCGGTCAAAAGTTTCTTTCGACCATCCGCCGTGTCCGGTGATCCGCTAAACTTCCACCTTGCACCTCCACTCTGTACTCTGGATCAAGATTGCATCGTTGCAATTTTGTTGGATCATGGGAAGAGAAAAGTCGTCTCGGATCGTAGCTTCGTCCGCTTTATACTGTGGAAGCTCATAATATTCAAAAGTATCTCGCAATTCGTTGAGAATAAATAAAAAGAATAATAACTGACTAACCCAAGCTTATATCATACTATGTAAATCTACATAACTGTGATCAGTCCCAGAATTTATAATCGTATATGCTTTGATACTGTTTAGTGAGACGTCAATGAACCAAATCCAACTATATAGTAGTATAGTATACTAGTATTATTAGATTACTGTATTTTTTGCGTGAACCCAAAGGCGAGTTTTTCTCCACTAAAGTCTAGTCAAGAGGACCAATATGGTATCCGTAGCGGGTAAATCAAGGGTAACTGGGAAAAATTTGAGATTTATTCCCGGTGCACAGTTGTCGGTGGGTGCAAGTGGAAATCGATTAAAATCGCGGTGGACTCGTTCCAGGAGTTTTTACCCAGCAGGCCGCGCGGGTTCCGCGCAGCGTACATCGCCACTCCACACGCTCGATAGCACTATTAATTAATTCAACCGGCCAATTTTTCCCTCGGCGAATTCTTCTCCAACGTTGTTGCTGCGATGCGGTTTTCTCCCTCCCTCACTCTTCTTCTCTCTCGCGGAAGAGAGTGTAGCATCGCTCGCTTCAGCGCAAAGTACACGCCGACCCTCGCGCGTCGGTGCGCCTCGCGCGATTTTCTTTTTTCTCCTTTTTTCGTTTTCTCTCCATACGCGTCGGCCGCGCATACGCACACAGAAGAACGTGCGCGCGCGAGCACTCATGGTTACGCATTTTTGCGTACGCGAGGAAGAAGATAGAGAGAGAGAGCAGATACGCGTTTACGTATGCCACGTGTGAGGACGGGGCTCTAAATCCGACGTCGTGTGTGAGCATCGAGCGTGTTCGCGCTCGTGTGTGTACGTGTAACACGTAGGCAAGAGAGTTCCCGCGGGGCTCAATCGTTATCGCCGGGGCCTTATCTCGTCTTAAGACTTCTTTGCAAGAGCAACGCGAACGGGGCCCTTCTGCAATTATCCCCCTGTCCTCTCTCCGCCGCTCCTCGCTCCACACTCTCCCGTCTCGCTTTCACCTCTGGAGACGCTTTTGCACCGTGTACGTCCACTTCATCCTCCATCGAACTGTTCCTCTCTTTTTCTCTCTTTCTCGCCTACTCTCTCGATCGGAGAATTTGATTTTTCCGCAACGCATGCGTCGATGCTGGAGGAAGACATTTCCGTTGGTATTTGTTTAATTTCAGACGAAACGCCGCAGCTACGACACGCCGCGCCGCGCTGTATTCCGCCTCCTCCTCCTCCACCTCCTTCCGCCCAAGCCCGAGAGGCGATTTCGCGGATGCGAGACTCGCTATCGATAAGCTCGTTCATTTTTCCATGACGACGCTTTCTATGCAGCCGCAGTCTAGTCCGCCTTATTCACGTATATCCACCTTCGGGTGATGCCACTGATAAGCGTTCAGTGGTTTACAATTGCATTCTTCTTGTGGAATCGGCGGTATCTGAAGAAGTTACATCCACGTCCACGATTTTACATCTCGCCGCGGCAGCTTGATATTTCAATACGAATGGGAGGTTCGCGAGTTTTCAGTTATGCCATGCAGAGAATATGCTCGATTCAGTGTCTGACCATAGATGGTCTCGTTCTACTTGCCAACGTCGCGATTCAATGCTGATTCCGTTGCTTGCTTTTTTAAATCAATTTGAAGAAAGAGTATAAGTAACTATTGTGGGTCTTATGTTATATAGTTACACGATGAAAAAAAATATCTAATAATTGATACCATAAGTGTTTTATTTTGTATAAAAATTCGTAGTTTATTAATAACTGTATGTATAGCTAAATCTCTCGTTAGCAAACGTTTTTTTATACTTGCTGTAAAGTATATAAGCATCTAACATTTCGTCTTAACGGATAAAAGAAGAATAGATCAAATGTAGATATAAAGATCAATCAAGGAAAACCCGTATGTGGGAAAGGAATCGAAAAATCGACTCAGGTCTGGACAAAATTTGCGCGCACGTCCATTCTCGGATTATTTTCCACGTTCGGAGACGCGTTAAGAGAGCCGGAGACGATTTATTATCGGCTCGAATCCGTATTTTCGTAGCACCCCGTGTATGCGCCATGCACACGAGGGGTGCGGCAATTCTGGGCTGGTCGGCGGAGGGCCTGACAGTCACTCAATGAATTATTGGCCATAATAGCAGTGGCAGCCGAGGCTGGGCCTGTTCTCTCTCTCGTGCTCGCGCTCTCTCTCCCTTTCTCCCGCACCTCGGGCCCACGGGTCTCTCGGTTCCCGAGCCCCGTAACCCGTTGGCGTTCTCTATACACCATCGGACGATACGTATTGTTGCTGTGCACGTTCTCTCAGTAGGCCACGCTCTCCTCGCGCGCGCCTCTCGTGAAAACCGTGGAATTCCGTCATCGACCACGGAATTCCGAGCCTCTCGCTATTATTATCCCTTGGTATAGCGCGGCTGGACATCGCGTTTGTCACGAATCGTACGTGGGCGATCGGCGAGAGCCAGTACGCGGCACGATTTTCCCGATTTCTCACGGGAGATCTCAAGTGCGAAAACTTAACCGGAAAATTACACGTTCTGGACTTTCATCAGTCCCTCAAGAAAAAGATGAGGAATTCTTTTTCTTAAAGGACTTCTTTGTCACCGATTCTTTCAGGAATAAGTTCCTATTACTTTCGAGAATGAATTTTATCTCGTTTGGAATAAAATACACAGCTGGCTGTTGTATGCGACGTGCGGTTCTGGCACGAGCGACACTGATAATTGCGCGAAGATAATAATCATCATTACGACCGTTGTTATTGCCGTTATTATTATTATTATTATTTTATCATCACCGTTGCCCCCTCGGGTGTCCGCGAAGGGTAGCGGAACGAGGCTGTTGCGATGGTGATGAGGATGGTGCACGACTTGAGAGCTGGCGTTGGAGGACGAGGCGAGGTGGTTGCAAGAGGAAGACGGGTGCGGGAGCGAAAGAGACGGGAAAGGGGTAGACACCGCGGGATAAGCGAAGAGAAAGAGCAAAAGCGAGAAAGCGAGAGCAAGGTAGTCGAAGCGAGTACGGAGTAGAGGAGACTAAGAAGAAGTAGGGGGTGAAAGGGGGCAAGGGGGTAAAGGAGAGGAGTACCTACGCATTGCAGCAGACATTATGCTAATCTGCGAGCGAGGATGTATGCCCGATAAGCCGGCTGCGCCTCGATATATAAGTCCCCTTCTGCCAGCAGTGAAGCCCAGGGGCCCCACGCCCTCGATCTCACGTACATGTACATTATTGGGTCGGTGTTGGTACGTGCGTGCTTTACATTACGTTACCACGACCGTTTTCGTATCCCGACGTTATCTTCTTTTAACGAAAATCTGGAAGAGCATTTGGTTGTCTCTCGAGGGCTCCGGGATCCTCGCGACAGACTTTTCGTCTCTTTCGCCCTCTTCCGATTATCGCGCATTTCTTTTTCTTCGATTTTCATCTGTTCGAATCCTCTCTCCCTTATTAACTCTGCGTACTCTATGCTCCTCACTTAGTCTTTATTTCTTCGATATTCCTTTTTTCGTTCCTCTTATAAAGATCGCTTTTATTCCTTTCGCTGGCTTCATATTTCTTTGGTTATCGTTTGTGAGTTTGTGAAACGCATAGAGGATGAGTGAACGCGTCGGTTCGCACACGTAGGTATACTTGTTCGTTTCTATCTACGTATCGTGTGGTATGTATTCGTAAATAACGGGTGATTACGGGCGCGCGCAAGCAGAGTCGCGCGCGTGTTGTAAAGCCGTGCGCGATCGGTTCCGTTCGAGGAACGCCATCGGTGCGGTGTCTTCGATCGAGTGTCGCTTAATTTGCCAAAGATAGCTCGTTAGATATCGTTGGGAGGTCGATTTCTTCCGGAGAAGTTACAAGCTACCGTACGCTATACGCACCAGAGAGTTATACGTTCGGTAAGCGAGTCTGTGTGTTAGAGAACGTTCCACGAAACGTTTTCGAATATTTCAATACAATGGTCCATTTGCTGGAAATTAAGCGAGGGGCCCATTCCCTTAGCAATTTCTATACGGGGTGTCTCTAAAATCGTGTCACAACCGACTAATGATTTACATGTATGTAAGAGTAAATTGGAAAAGAAGAATAACATTTTTCCATTTGAGGCTTAATTTTCGAGAAAAATGAGTCTGAAACTGCGTGAGATATCTCTGTATCAACTGATGCCATCGACTCCTTCAAACTAACTTCTGCTTAGTCACGCGATTCGTTCCCTAATTGCATAAGGGTACCATTTAAATTACTAATATATGCTAGCAAATGCATATTATCAGTATAAACTGTAATTAAAAGTTCTGTTTCATTTATGATGAAAAATGACAAAGGAGATTTTAGAAAAGGACAAAGGAATAGCAGGACCCAGTTTTTTCCGACGAAAAGAGAGCCTGGATCCTGTTATTCTATCTGTCTATTCCGCTATACTTTTCAGTCGACCGCTCTCACAGGAAGTAAGATCGTGTTCTCGATTCATTGAACCTTTGAATGGTGGACGAAGATGCAGCGAAGGATGAGATAAAGCGAACATCCTAGTTTTTTCCAACGATTTTTTCTAGCTGAAACGAGATTACCTTACGCTTATGTAATTGATATTTCGTTTCGCTCCACTCTATTTTGCAGGCGAATTAAAATTAAATTAAGAATAAATTAAGAATGAACGTTGTCGGTTGCACCGTTGTAATAGTGTTATTACACGCATCGAAACTAGCGTAAAGCATGCAGGAATCCGGTCTTCGGGCACAAGATTAACCTAACTCGTCTGTCTCTGCGACTTTATCCATATTCATCCGTTTTTTATCAGTTTTATTTATTTCCTGTGTATTTATTTAGGTAAACAGTCTAAAAAAAAAAAATTAAATAATTAAAGTAATGACTGGCATTATTTTACGTTTGGTAAATCTAGTAGAGATTTTATATGTACTTGAATTTCAATTATATTTTTCAATTACGAATCTATAATTCTATGTGGAACTGAATCGTTGCAGTTAACCGGACGTTTATAAGATTATTCACGAAATCCTTTTCCAATAGAGAAATACTCGAGATAAATGTGTAAAATTGACAAGAGGGGAAAGCGGTAAGGATTAAAGAGTCCTGCCGGTGATTGTGCTCGTCGTTATCCTTAACTCCACGGGACAATTGTTCGCGGCGCGCACACGCGTTATGCTCGCGGATAACGAACGAGCGGACGACGACACGCATTCCACGAATATTTTTCATAATATTCCCCTCGCGGCGTGATGCATTCGTAAATCCAATGTAATTCTTCCGCGACAGCGAATTAAACTCGCCGCCGCCACGGAGAGATGATTCAAACTCTCTCCTTCTCTTATTACCTTGCGCCTCTTCCCCTCTGCATCCGCGCGGATTATATACCTCTTTCGGGATGGAAGAGGCATCTTGGGTGGTAATCGATAAATTTTCATAGGCTCTGCCCGAAATCGTACGATTGTGACGTGCGGTGCGCGTCGCGGCCGAGCGCCGGAACTCATTTGAATACAATGCGATTCAAATATCCGTCTTCGCGCGTTCTCTCAGCCGCGAAATTCCGTGTCCCGCTCGTCGTTTCCACTGCTCCGAGCGGCCGGCTGCCTGCCCCGGTGACATCGATGCCCCGGAAATTTGGCGCACGGGATCGCTCGATGAAGTCGCGTGGGATCGACCCTAATTGTAACATGTAGATGGCAATTGAGTAGAAATTTCTATACGAATTATTTTTACGTACACTCTGGCCTCAACATATCAGACTGACCGTAAACACATTTTCTTCACAATATTCTTCGATTAAAACGTATGAATTTACAAGATTTTTGAGATGATCTATTCAAATTTTCATAATGCGTCCAAAAGTCTCGGGGGTAGAAGAGAAACGGCGAGGTACGAAATGACCATGGCTCGCAGCGAGGGAAAGATAGAAAAAGAAAGCCAGGAAATAGAAAGAAAGAAGGAGATCCTGGCAGACGAGGTGGAGTACACGGGCATAAGGGAGAGAAAAGAGTGGTCGCCGCGCGCGGCGCACGGGAGGGGGGCCCAAATAATATTTCAAAATTAATGTCATGCGGGGCCTTCCAAAGGGGTCCGGTGGGTTCCGCACCACCTTTCTGCATAAGATAAGGACCCGTTGGCCACCGCGCGAGAGAAAGAGCAGCCTTGCCGAGGGAACGAGCCAGGCAAACGTGACCACTCTGCGGGCCTCGGCAAGTGGGGATGGATATATGTCTATGGAATGAAAGAGCCCTGAACGAGCCGGCCCCGGTCAGACGAAGAAGAGACGGACGCCGTAGAAACGAAACGAAACGCGCCGCGAAGAAGAGGAAGAAGAGGAAGAAGAGGAAAGAAAGACAGTAGGAGGTGGAGGAAAAGAGAAAATACAGAAGGAGAGAGAGCAAACAGACCACCGAGGAAACGGAGAAAGAAGCGCCAAGAGGTGGGGCGCGTCGCGAGGAGCGTGTGCAAGAGCAGAGGAGGGAAAGTGTGAGGCGAAGCGCGGTGAAGGAGACGGTAAGAATGCATGAGGAAGAATGCAAGAAGCGAGCGAGAGCATATCGGAAGGTCTCCTCAGGATGGAAGAGGACGGGAACAGCGGTGTAAAATGAAGAAGGAGAGGGAACCGCGCGAGATGAAAAGGACGAGCAGGAAGAGGCCCGCGCGAACCGTGTAAGATGGAGAATAACAGTGAGTAAGCGTGTAGGAAGGAGTGAGAAACGGAGGATGAGGACCAGGACGAGGAAGGCGACGGCGACGACGACGACCGGCTTGAAGAGAGTAGTATCCTGCGTGCAAGGTAGACTAATACCGAAAGCGTACATACCGATCAAAAGTATGGGACCGTATCTTCCTGTAAGTGCCAGGTCATTCAGACTAATTTTCGGAGATTCAGAGTTTCATACAAGTATCAGTAGAATAACTACACTATTGTCATGGTATTATTCACTTAAATCGAACTTTATGAGTTATGAACTGATTTAATCAATGAAATGGAAAAATACAAAGAATGACAAATTGCTATAAAGAACGGGGAATATAGAAATTAAACGGTATCGGATAGCCCGTGCTTTTGGGCTGCTATGTACATGGCGAACGCGTGCATGCATGTGCGCAGGGGAGTGTGGAGAGGATGACGCGCAACGACGCGACGCGACGGTGACTTAGGAACCGAGAGAGGGAAAAGAGAAGAAGAAGGCTCCAGGCCGGAGAAGAAGAGGCCCCAACGAGGGAGACAAACGAGACTCTCTCCAGAGAATCTAAACTCTCCGTGGTTAACGCGTCTCTTTGCCTGTCTTTCTATTTTTCTTTTGCTCCTCTCTCGTTGTATCACCGCTATCTTCGTTTCCCTCTTATCTCTCTCTTTCTTCCTCTGTTATTCCTGCTTCCACTCTTTCACACTTTTTGTTAGGCTTACCACGGCTACTTCTCTTTTGGTACCCCCCTCCCTTCGTCATCTTTCTTCTTGAAAATTCTTCTTTTATACTCCGGTACTTATTATTAACGTCTTCGTTTCTCACAATCCTCTCTCGCGACCGTATTCTTAATTCCGATCAATACTCAACCTCGAATTGAAGAAAGATATACGCGTACGTGCAAAACTCGATTCTCTTCTCTTTTTTATGACTATAAACCAACTAATTCCTGGTTATCCCTTAAAATCTCACTAAAGTATTTTCAATTATTTGGACACAAATAATACAAATCCAAAATACTTTATTAACGATTCGTCATGCATAACTGAACTAATAAAATAAACTAATAAAATAAACTACTAAAATGTTCATGTTTTTTAAGCATACGAATAATTACAAATACAGTCGCATTGCTTGAAAGGAGTGATTCCGAGCAATGTTTGAATTAAAGAGAAATCTCGATTTTCTTCTCGCCTTCTTCCGTTTCTTCCTTGCGCGCGATCGGCATCGGTTTTCTCTATCCCTCCTCAAGTCGTTCTTTCTTGGCGTAGTTGCATTCCTGGTACACACGAGGCACAAAAGAACGAACGAAGCAGGCATTGCAGGCCCTCGTGGCGCGGCGTGGTGCGTTTCCTTTCTCCTTTCCACCGTCGCGTCGTCGTCGTTGGTGTTTCCGACGCTAATTCACAGTGACGTCTCCGCGACGCGGACAAACCGACGCGACGCGTCGGACGGATGACTGTTGCCTTTCGGCCAGGAGAAACGATAAGCAGAACGAGCAACGAAAGCGAATTCCCTCTCTCCTCCCGGCTATCGGCACTCAGATCGCCGGAAAATCTCGCGCGGCACCACGCCACGCCGGTAATTGCACGCGCAATTAACATTCTATTAACAATCGATGGCGCCGTTCCGCGCGATTATCTTGATTAATTGCGACGGTTAATTATTTTTTACCTCGCTACCTCATTACTTGCCACGGAGTAAGAAATAACCCCTCCCCCCTCTCGATAAGTCCGCGACTCGTATCTCTTCATCTTTTTTAATATCCGTTTAAAAGAAACATCATACGGACGTCATCGTATTCGTTTCTTCTGACGCGAATCCAAGAATACGTATAAGTCATTTCAGAATTCTGAATAACGCAATTGAAACAAACGTTAAATACAAAATATATTATTGACGATTTTTATGCATAAATCATTAATATTTATTTCAATCATATCAAACAAAATTAAAATAGTTGAATTCTATCTTGTGATAGATTTGTTTGCCAAAGGAAAAGAGACGTAGAATGTGGCCGGTGATGATTAATCAATGATTTGTTAAATTCGTAGAATTTCCGAGGGAAGGAGGGGGCAGTGTTTGACGGATGGAATTGCTTCGGGAGTCCGGTAGACGTGTAGAGATTCATGTTCCTTGTTCAAGTGTTTGTCTAGGGGTCCTAAATAAATGTAAATCAACCACGGTAATCTCGGCGAGGATAGCGAGGGGAAGGAGAGAGAGAGAGAGAGAGAGAGAAGGGAGAGCTTCACGGCGGGCGACCGGATCTTTCTGCCCGATACGATGCTATGCATCATTCGATTTTACGTATAAGCGACACGTGTTCCCTCCGCGCTGGCCAGAACAGACCTCGACCTTTTCCACTATGTATATGTGTACATCAGTATCCTACCTGCTTTTTAAAACCAGAGAGGAGCCCCCGAAAAAGATTATACCCGAAGCTCCTTTCCGATGAATTCATACCAGTCATCGAACGTAACGTTCGATAAGAATAAGCGCTAAAGCTGCGTGGTATTTTTACTCCCATCCCTCGCGTCGCTTCAGATCATCGGAGTTATGCGATTTATTTAAACGCGCACTTACTCGCGATGCCAAAGAAAATGTTCGCGAATCGTTTGAAAGTAATAGCTTGTGATTGTGGACACGTGTCACCGATGTCTATTAAGAAATATCGTTTGACTTATAACCGGGTTAAGTGTTACTTGACGTAATTGGAGTGGTCGGCGTACATTCATTATCAGTGTATAACATGATATATAGTTTTGAGTTTATAGCTACACTGCCCTTTTGGACTTTGAATATAATTTTTATAATCGTAATTAAAAATAGTTCATCATGTCTTATGTCCTAGTAGATTAAGAAGTATATTTTCAATACACATATGTATGTGCATAAAAGAATAGAAAAGAAAAATTTATAGGAGCAAGTTAATTTAATATTTTCATCATGCAAGTAATAATCGGATCGTTTGTCTCATTGTGCGAACGCTCGTTCTATAACCGATTGAAAAATTCGTCTGGATAATGGGCGATTCTGTAACGGGCACGATACAACCCTGTTTACGTTCAAACCGGGCCAATTTATGAGTCACGATGACGACGGTACTTTCGAGATGGCCCCGTTAAAGGAATTCATTGTTTGCGATTGAAATTAAAAAAGAAAAAGGAAACACTGAAAGATTGTTAGCAGCTGTCGAGCTTGGATATTTTTTAATATCATATTTGTATGGAAGAAATCAGAGATGTAAAGGAGAGGATATAACGAATGAGACGTAGACTCCGAGTTAATGGACGTTCAATCGTCTGGATAATGGAAGGTGTCCGTTCGTCTACATTTCAGCGGAAATGGAAACCCGTGGATAGCAAAAAAGTATGGAGAATGAAATCGGCAGATGTTGCCAGCTGAGCATTAAATATAGCGATGGGTACTCGAATTCTTTGAAACAGGCTCGAAATCAGTATCATAAAAACTGACGATTCTTAACTGAACTGAAAATTTGCAAGTCTCGACGTTCTGAGAATAATTGTCGTAAATACTCTATCTTAAATTACGTTACATATAGCATTACATACTACGTGTTAACAATAAGATTAACTTTACATAAGTAGATTAAGTTACATGTGTTTTGCGTTTGGCATTTTGACATTTTGATGTTCCTTAAATCGTTTCATCTACATTCACTGCCAATTTATTATACTATTAAAAGAGTTGACAACCTTCCGGGGTGATAAGAATCAAAGTTAACTCCTGTTCGATGCTCGTCAAAGTTCATTCGAGAAACTCGGAAGTTCTATCAAAGATATTCGAGAACTCGAACGCTTGGGATACTCGGGACGTGGACTCGAGGCGGCGTTGAGGCCATCACTGAGAGATACAGGTCCCATTCGAGGAGTCGGTTCTCGTGGGTAAGAGCGTGAGTCGGCCCGAAAACGCTCGAACCGTATCCGACGGTCATTAGCGAGCGCGCGCTTCTGAGCCGCGAGATAAAAACCGGAGGACCAACCAAGTAGTATTTTACCAGGGACATAGTTCCCAGGAATGATCACTATGCGAAGGTCAACCGATTATGAAAAGATATGCGACCAACTTTTTCGTGGAATCATTCTTCCTTGCCTTTTTCATTGAATTCCCCAATCAGAAGTTATATTTTTTTTCACCCGCGCGATAATTTATAAATCATAAACTGACTTTTTACAAACTGTATTTTCTTATAAACCGTGTACAAATTGCAAACTATACGTTAGAGGGATCGAATTGGAAAAATCATGATTCCTTGGCCCACCCCGACTCGTATAATAATCGAGAGGAAACGCCGTAAACATATAAAGGCCGGTAAATGAATGGAATATTCCCTTATCATTGCGAATATAACAATAAAGACGTTCCGAATGGGCAGAGTCTCTTTTTTTGTAAGCGGTGAACCCGAAAGTCGGACATCATAAAAGCGTTTATACGTCGGGCATCGAGATAACTTTATTTGCCACTTACGCTCCGCATTTTAACGTACTGAATTTTTTCGTTAACTACCGTTTTGGGAATAACGCCGGGTAGCAGTGGAGCGAGCTTGTAAAGATGATCGACTCGTCTTGGGTATTTTTGGCCACCATTCACGAGTGGTGAAGGATCAAAACGAGAGAGCACACCACGGACAGTAAAACCATCCCGAAAACGCAACGAAAGCCCTTTAATGATGTCATAATTGAATAATGCTCATAATCTACCATGGATCCGGGTTTTTGCCGTTTTCTCGGGTTCGCTTTCCGCCAATTCGCTTCAAATTGAAGCAGTTACACACGCACCTAAATACATTTGGGATAAAAAGAACGACTGATGCTCCGTAAAAATGTCGATGATAGTAACCAGTGAGGATTAATTTGAAACGCGCGAATCAACAAATTGATTATTTCCGCGTCTGGCCCCCTTTTCACGCTACTCCGCAAAAACTTGCCGATAATTCTTGTCAATCTGCTTTCGTCCACCTGTTCCACACATCTCTAAGCCTCTGTTACTAATTTTAGCATACCTAAGCCCTTGACGGTAACATATGTACGTGTGTAGGTGCGAGAAAACGTTAAGTGACTCTTTTTTGACAAAGAATTTATATGTATTTAAATACAGTCTAAACTTATGATTGGTAAAGGTATGACAACTTCTATATGAAAAATATGGAAGAAATGCTAAGAAGCACTTATAGTACAAAAGAAAGGAAGCGATCACATCGGTAGGATTTCGTAAAGGATTTTATCTTCTCTTGCTATCTTATATAGACGTAACAATCCCGAACACTTTAACATCGATATTATACTTTTTCTAAATGTAACCGTGAGATCCCGCGCTCTCGGACCACAATAATAATATACTTATATATGCGAGGTGGCCAAGTGGTGTATAAGATCAGGCGGGGGACGATCCCCATTGAAATATTACTCTTGTTAGTCCTCTGGAAATGTCACCGTAGAATACGCGCAGCAGGAACCAATGCCGACCTCGAGATTCGTCTATTGAAATCACCGGTCGCACAAAAAGGACGAAATTCCAGAACCGCATACCGTTTCTCCTATGGGATGATCGTACCCATGTGCCCCGTGGGGATATCTTCTCGATCTCCTCTCCAACGATCTCTCCTTTCTCTCCTTTTCTTTCGCTTGCCTCGCGACCATCATCGATTCTCTTTTCCATCGTGGTGGCTTGGGATCCTTTCAAAGGACACGCTTCCTCTCCTGGCCACCGCCTTCGAAAAATGCGCACGGGTACTACAAACCCCGGGCGCGGGCATTGTTGTTCCCGGTAATCTCTACCTGCTTTTCCGATGTCACGAGCGTTTCAAGGACATTTGACACGAGCGCTCTCGAAAACCAGGTATTCCTCGGCGCATAATTTTTGTTCCGGGATGTCCTTCTTTATGTCCACTGCCGCGCGGATTCTGATCACCGATTTCAGTTTTATTATCCGCCTCTGGGACTTAACGAGCGCCCTTTGTCCCCGAAGTTCACCCGGATCATTGTATTCACGGCCTGGCTTAACGTTTATTCCGATGCGCGCTCTTAACAGGAATGCAAAATGAAATTAAAAACAATCTGGTTGCAATGAGGAAGCCTGAGCGCAGCTCTTTTTTAATCGATTTACAGTCGGTCCTCGAAAAGTCCCTGCGTGCAGGACCCGAGATCGATACCACACCGACTTTCGTTCGAATGTGCAAGCTCATCCAGGATCATATCTCTTGAAATATCGTTCGGCGTGGCTTTGGTGGAAGTGGGAGCATACGCGCGCGCGCGGGCGAGCGGAACGAAGCTTAAACCTTCCTCGTTAGGTAACGCGCCTCTCTTTCTACATTCCTTTCTCCTTCTACACTAGTGACCGTCCACCTTTAAATTGTCTCGTTCCTGCTACGATTAATTTTTCTCCTTCTACTGTTTATTCTCTTTGCTGCCCCCTCCTTTTATTTTTCACTTCGGAAATGATTATCTTTTAACTGCTTGTCCTTGTATAATGATGCGTACAAGTATATTGATCAAATGAATATAATACATGAATGTCTATAGTAGGACATTTGACACGAGCGCTCTCGAAAACCAGGTATTCCTCGGCGCATAATTTTTGTTCCGGGATGTCCTTCTTTATGTCCACTGCCGCGCGGATTCTGATCACCGATTTCAGTTTTATTATCCGCCTCTGGGACTTAACGAGCGCCCTTTGTCCCCGAAGTTCACCCGGATCATTGTATTCACGGCCTGGCTTAACGTTTATTCCGATGCGCGCTCTTAACAGGAATGCAAAATGAAATTAAAAACAATCTGGTTGCAATGAGGAAGCCTGAGCGCAGCTCTTTTTTAATCGATTTACAGTCGGTCCTCGAAAAGTCCCTGCGTGCAGGACCCGAGATCGATACCACACCGACTTTCGTTCGAATGTGCAAGCTCATCCAGGATCATATCTCTTGAAATATCGTTCGGCGTGGCTTTGGTGGAAGTGGGAGCATACGCGCGCGCGCGGGCGAGCGGAACGAAGCTTAAACCTTCCTCGTTAGGTAACGCGCCTCTCTTTCTACATTCCTTTCTCCTTCTACACTAGTGACCGTCCACCTTTAAATTGTCTCGTTCCTGCTACGATTAATTTTTCTCCTTCTACTGTTTATTCTCTTTGCTGCCCCCTCCTTTTATTTTTCACTTCGGAAATGATTATCTTTTAACTGCTTGTCCTTGTATAATGATGCGTACAAGTATATTGATCAAATGAATATAATACATGAATGTCTATAGTATGGTTGGTAACAGCTACATATACGTGTGTAACTTGAAATTCCATCAACTGCGTGAGTTACTTTAATTCGTACATCTCTCTGCCTCTATATTGCCTGAAAATTCCTTTTTTTCTCTCCTTCACTACGAGTAAAGATAATGTTGCTCTAAAAGAAGAAAAAACGAAGCGAAAGCAATGGTAGAAAAAATTGAAACGAAGAAATTCTGGTCGCGGCAAGGGGTTCCGCAATTCCTAACGCCCACAGATTTGACTTCTCTCCCTCTTCCGATGTCGTTTCGTTCCGATTCTTCGCGCTTCGCGCCTTCTAAAGAAGACGTTGAAAAATGAACAGGATGACGATTGTGATTACGTCGGGACGGAACAACGGCGAACGGAACGAAGCGAGAGGGAGACGGCAGGGAGGAGGAAGAGATGATGATGATGATGAGCAAGTAGAAGATTAGCGTAGCATTAAAGGTGCCATCCCCGGCTTCCTTTATTTCGTGCCCCGTGAAGATCGACCGACCGGAATGAACGCGACGAACTTTATAAATGCATCCTTGTAAATCATTCTCCCCTCCCGTCTCGATCCGCCCTCCCCCTAACCCTAATAACGATGGAAATTTTTAAATCCGAAAATTTATTTTGGCACGAAGTGAAGTAACTGGCCATGTATCAGTAATTTGATTCATGTATTCCGTATAAATAATCTTTTGTTATACATGTTCATTCAAGATGCAGTATTCGAAGTTAAATATGTGAGAACGAAATAGTGTAAAGAAGAATAGTTGCATAAATAACCATTAAGTCTTGTTGACTAATTAAAATACAGAACATATTTCGATTATGATATTCTCGTACGTACCGCGCATATAACACACAATTGCAGAATGTTTACTATATTTCATTTGTGAATCACGCTTCAATTATGAACACATTCATCGCTAAAGTACTTTCACACGGCTATTCATTACTAGGCCATGTTACCAGTATCGCAAAAACCGCGGTTATCGTTTATTAAAGCTAATAAACATCGGCATTTATCATTCTTCTATTTGCGGTTCTTGTTCCGCGGTACGAGGCGGCGTATCGTTTACTTACGCCTGTCGAGGTGAAACTGCACACTCTCTCTCTCTCTCCTATGACCGATTATTAGCTAATTAATTATTCGATTCGCGAGACTACGATCCACACTCTTCATTGAAGACAGGAGACTGTTTAAGTTAATGCATAAAATCTCATTCTTGAAGGTAGTATTGAATGTTCCAAACAGTAGGTAATGCGTGTGTCACAAAACCTTGATAAGATTCTTCAATTGCAATTTCTAAAGCAACAATAATTCAGATAGTATCTTATAATTGTTAATAATTATTATTGATAATAAAATTTTTTGATCGTCTTTCAATGATCAGTACGTTTCTCTTATATTTAGACTGCGACTTTTTTGCAAATTAGAACTTTTGAGATATTAATTTAAGAAATAAAATCTAAATTGTGTTTTTACCCTTTAAAAATAATGAACTTGCTTATGCATACATATAACATGTATTTTTGTGTATTCTATGTATTCTTTATATTCTTTGTGCATGAAATTGTTATATAAATGCATAAAGTGTGCAGCCTATTTATAATGAAAATTCGAGGAAGTGTTTTAATTGTAAGACATTACGATCGGGAGTGTTCGTGTCCTGTACGGGAAAGCTACTCGAAAGGGGAAAGGTCCGCGTTAATACCCTGCTTGCTCATCATCATTATTTTCTGCGCTCTTTTTTGCACCCGCTCACCATTGAACCTTTACCGTTGCAACAAAGTCTAGTCGGTAGTCGAGGCGAAAAAAAAGGTCCGTTACATGAAAACCGGCGATCGAACGTTGCCTTCGCCGTGCGTTCTATGGTTAACAACGGTATCCCGCGACCATTTCACGGCGTTTCCAAGGGTCCCCATGGGAATAATCACGATCGCCTGATTCGCCCGGTTTTACGTAATACACGTACCAATCACGTGTAGTGATAATCCAAACGGTAATTGAAGAAGTCTTTTAGCAAACTGAGAATATCAGACGATTACCGGTTAAGATAAACTTCGGGTAATGTGTATCTATGCATATGTAGAATGGGAGGCTGCATGATTGAATGGGCAATATAAAAAATGGAAATGCATCGCGATCTGAAGCTGTAAGTACATAAACCGTAAACAGGTGAAATTACCAAGATTATATCTGAATAATTAACTGGTTTGGGAAGCGGAATAACGAGGTAGAAATTCCAACGTCACCTCAAGGCTATTTCCGTCTTGGCGAATACGTACTCGCACGCGAATTCAAAGGGCCACCGATTTCTCGAGAGAGTTGCACGTAATTTCTTTTATCCTCTCATTGGCTATCGATAAGCTAATCATGTAAATTCATAGTGGAATTATCGGTGGCCTCCATCTCTCTTTCGAGCAAATTAATTTGAACGATAATCGTGCTATCTAACGGAGATCGCGTCTCGCTTCATCGTGAATAGTCACGTGTTCTCTCGTTGATACGCGCTTATTCATGGTTAATTTCTTTAAAGAGTTTTGAGAGGTCTCAACCCGGAAATCGAACGAACAGAAAGTTAAGTGGCTCAGAATTTGCCGTTTCGAATCCTTTATCTAGCACAATGAAGACACAAATGAATAAAGATGTCCCATAACAGCTCACGTCAGTACGTACATTATAAGAACATTTAATTGAAACTGCTTGACGTCTATATAACATTTCTTTCTTATTTTAAATTACAAAGTAAGCTGACACTGTTTGGCAGGATAAAAACGAAACACCTTGTGCAGTCTCAATGATGATCACACAAATGAATGATGCATTCTTTTTAATTAATCGTGTTTTTATCAACTCTTATTAAATGGATCGCGCGTTTAGTGTATAGGTCGCTCTACATATATTTGTCTAACGTGGCAAAAGAGGGAGGAGGAGAAAGAAGAAAATAGAAAAAAGAGCGAAGGAAACATTACGCCTACATTTCGCACGAGCTCCCCGGGTCCCACCCATTGGAGAGTGCGAGCCTGGTGTGTGTGGGTTTTGCCTGTTCCACGCGCGCGCGCGCAGCCATACATCAAGATCACGTTAAAGCCACTTTCTTAAATCAAACGGCGCGGTGGCGGCAGCGGCGTGCCACTTACTTTATTTACCCGTGTTTCACCCGTTTTGTCGCCCGTTCGCGATTATCGTATCACTATTCGAAATCGAAACCTCGGCGAACTTTCGTCAGGATGCGATTTTTATCATGTCTAACGAGTCTATCAGAGAAACCTCGTTTACTGAAACTTTGCTCGATTGCCTAGAAATGTTGAAACATCGTTGTCAAAGTTAGTATATAGAGCAAAGAAACTTTTTAACAAAATGAACATGATGAATCTATGTAGAAAAATTCAGATTTATTCTACTAATGATTACGAGCAAAATTTGATTTATCCTTAGGTTTAATTGTAATTATCTATATATCCTATTTATCGTGTCGAACGCGGATACTTCCGCGAGCTTTCGTTAACAATAAAGCGCGCAACATGATTTTCCCTTGGTTTTGACGTCTCTATCACGGGCACGCCTCGGCATCTGTTAACCGGCGCTACTATTATTATCCCTTGAAACTTTCTATTATTGGATACGAACGATATTTCATTCTAAAGACGGATAGAAGTGGAAAGTCTCGATTAACGAGCTGGTCGAAGCCAGGGACGTTGGTTGATTTAAGGGGTTCGAAACAGATCGAGATCGATGATAAATTCGAAAAAATTTTGAGTTGAAAATACATGTCACGTAGATACACTTGACTGGCGACGAAGGGAACATAAAAATCGTGAGATACCTAAATACTTAGCCAGTGTGTTTGATGGCTAATTTAACCAGGAACTTTATTATTTAACATTAATTGTTCTCGTCGGTGTTTTAACACATGCGTCCTGTCGTGTAATTATTACGGCACCCGCGTTAATAACACCTGTATTACACAGATTATACAAGTTACCAAAGCCGAGGGTTTTAATATCGGTAATTAAGTGCGTTAACATCGCGATCCTAACGAAGGAAATTGAATAATGCTCGTGTTCGCGCGGGAGCGCACGCTGCCTGCGAACGATCGAACTTTTTAACTTCTTTTCCTTTTTATCTCACTGGAGGGAGAAACATTCTCGCGCAGTGTACACAGAGAAACACACGGGGGTGTTAATGAAATTGGTCAACAAGAGGTGATCGTGAACGAACGACCCGGACGACACAGTCGACTTAGCGTATCCTGCCCAATAGACGGACCACAGTTAACAACGGGTGGTCGGTCTGTTAATTTTTACCTTGGAAACTTTAAACAAGGGTTCCCCGGCAAGGGGAATTGGATTCTAAATTCTCCGAAGAATTTGTAATATCGTTTTCAAAATGATTTACATGGTATCCTACAGGTCTGATCAGTAAAATTCAATTTCTGTTATCAAATTGCGCTCTACCTTTTGTAACAGTGTATGAAACATTTGATCAATTGCGTGAGTCATTACACGTGCGCGTGCACGCATACACGCGCGATCGCACGTAACCCGTAGCGAAAATGATCAGGCAAAAGCGAAAGGACGAAAGGAAGAACGATGGGACGGCTAGAAAGAGGCCGAAGTCCTCCGTCGGAGTGGGAGAGAATAAACGACAAGATGAACCGCGTGCCAGGAAATCAAGTTGGATTCGAGTCGGGGTTTGACTACCTTCGCTGCCGGAGGTTCAGAACTCGAGAAAAACTTGATCTCGAGTGAACGCATACAAACAACTGGACGTAGGTAAAAGTCTACCCCCGGTGCGACTGCCGCTGCTTCATTTCTGAAGATTCTCCTCTCCCACCCTCGGCTGCTCTCTCCTCGTTTCTCCCTCTCTCTTTCTTTCTTACTACTCATTCGCCTCTCCTACTCCGCGGTCCGGGGCTTCTTCCTATCTTTCGTTTCTTCCGTCTGTCCCCCATCTTCGTCGTTTCATTTTGGGCCCCTCTCTACCTTTATCGCTCGCTGTGGGATCTGTGACTCTTCGGGAACCGACTGCAGTTCGAACGTTTTTGTCCCTTGGACCCTTTCTGTTCGTCCATCGGTACGCTTTATCCTTCCTCTCTATTTTCATCTTTCTCTCCTGCCATTTCCCTTTCTTCGAGCGCCTCTCCGCCGGTTTCTCTCTGTGCGGACCGCGCGCGCACCCCCTTCGCGGTACCCTTTTTCTTCGTTTCGGCCATCGACCGAAGTATCACCGGCTTTTTGCAAACCCGGGGGGATGAAAGCCCAAGGATATGTTCGTAGCCGAGGTTGCCTCGGATCGCCCGGCATTTTTGTTAAACCTTACCACGCCTAGTCAATTAGAACATTCCGCAACCGGTGTAATTGCATTAGGTCCACCTATACAAAATTGTTCGAATATCTACTCTTCCGGTGAACCGAGGAGACAATCGATACGGTGAATCGTGCAATTAACTAAATGTACACACCCGTAAGTATTTCTAATCAATAACAATAGGTATAGAAATACAGAATTATCCTGGAGAAAAAAAATAAAATGAAGTTTAGAAATATCATGCTAAGAAACTCTAAAAATTCCACCCTTAATTCTCGATGAAAAATGTCCTATCTATCGATGGATGGTCTCCTTTTTTCTTCTCCAAGAGAAGATTGGAAATTCCTTAAAGGAAAGCGGTTTCGCGCAGTCACGACCGTGTTTCGTCTTTCCACGCTTGTATTCTGGTTGATTGCGAGGGCTTAATAGTCGCCGGCAAAGAATCGAACGTATATAAGTCGATATCGATTTCTCCTACCGTCCCTGTTCGATCCGATCTGTTCTTTAAGACGCTATTACCAGTCGCGCTCCCCGCACCCCCTTTACTTTATTGTCTCTAGCGGTGCTCTCATCTGCCGGATTATTCCCTGCGACTCTCCATCGTTAACCCTAATTACGTTCGGATCACTCCCTTACGTAACGGAATTCCCAAGCAGACGAATTATCGTGCCTACCGTGTTGTAAGACGAGGAGCCATGGTACGTGTAACGCGTCCTAACGCCGGATTAATAAATCTATTCAGTCGGTGATAAACGAGCCTCCCGGATAAGCCGCGGTCGCCGATTCTATTTTTCATGATCATTCTCTCTGTTCTTTTTCAATGTTCGTAATATTTAATTTCAATATCTAGTTTTTCTATTTATTGTGAAAGAAGTATAGACAGACAAATTGAGATTTAACGAAAAATGATATCACTTTGATAATAATCTAACACATCTATTATACGTATTTCCAATCCTTTTCCTAATATGTATCGAAGTTGTGCAAAGGAACTGGAATTTTTTCATTTGCCGTGAGATACACGGCGCGCCAGCGTACGAAAAAAAAAAGGACAAAGCTAGAAATCATCGCGGGGTCCCCTGGTGGTATCTCCGCGCGCGTGCAGACCGTTGGGTTAAAGAGAGAAATAACGGAGGGGAACACTCTGCTCTACAAAAAGCGGCGAATGACTTTCAGAACGCAGCCGCGGATCATTAATATCACCGGGACGATCAATCAAAGGATGGCGAACTTACTTTGGTGGACGTCGTACTGGGCCTGGTACCACCAACACCGATGGCGTACAGCTCAACCTCGTACCACTGGATCCCGGTCTCCCTGTCCAGTGCCGCGGCCGTCGATAACACGCCCGTCCTCGCGTCGACGTCGAACAATCTGTCGACCTGGGCACCGCTGCTACCACTGGTCACGTTCGTCACGTAATACTCGACATCGGTGTTCGATCTACGACTACGGGCGCTCACTCGCAAAATACTCGTACCGATCGGCTCGTTCTCATACACGCTGCCCTCGATCTGCCCGCGGTGGTCCCATATCGGTTGGTCGTCGCCGTCCTCGCCCGGCACTATCAGTGTCAAATACGCTTCGGTCGATCTGCGCTCCGCTTGGACCGCCTCGTCTGTCGCGCGGATCCCGACCTGATACTTGGACACGCGATCTAAATTGTTCTTCATAGTTCGGGGTAGTTTCATGGTCAGATGACCCGTGTTTCGGTGGATTCGAAACATATCCGGGTAATTGACTCCCGATCTGAGCAGCTCGTAGGTGACCAGACCGTTGGTGCTGGAATCTAAATCTCTGGCGACCAACTGAGTCACCGCGATCTCCTTTTGAAACTGGTAGTTCCCTTTCAGGGGTAGCACCACAGCCGACATGCTGACGAAAATCGGCGCGTTGTCGTTGATATCTTCCACTATGACGATCACTAATTTTTCAGCGGATAGTCTTGCGCTGGGTGGTTGAGCGCTATCGGTAGCCACGACTACCAACTTGTAAGTGTCCACTTCCTCGCGATCAATGGGTAAAAGCGTGTGTATCACCCCTGTAGTAGGATTTATACCGAATCTACGCACTTGATCCTCGGGATCTTGACTAGCGATGGAGTAGGTAACTACGCCGTTCTCGTTCGAGTCGGGATCCTCCGCGGTTATGGTTACTATCGGCGTGTGCACCAGGATGCCTTCCCTGATCTGTCTGGCGATCGCCGTGTTCGGGAACACGGGTGGATTGTCGTTGGCGTCGATTACCTCGACGACCAGTGTCGTCACCGAGCTCAACCTCGGGTGTCCACCGTCGCTGCAGCTCACATTCAACGTGTACTTATCCAATTCCTCGTAATCCAACGGCTTCCTCAGGTACAGAGTACCCGTCAAAGGGTCGATGTAAAAGGTGTCTCGCCTGTTACCCGCAGATATCGCAAAAGCTAGCTCGCTGTTCGGACCCAGATCGTTATCTGTTGCTTTAAACCGGAGCAGTTCCGTGTTCGTCGGTGTCGTTTCGAGTACGGCGATCCTAGACTTATTATCTATGAATCTGGGCACATTATCATTCTCGTCGAGCACCTCGATGTGAACGGTGGTGCTCGAGGACAAGCGCGTTTCCAATCCGGCGTCGTGGGCTACGACTGTTAACACGTACATGTCGGAAGTCTCACGGTCCAATGACTTCAGTAACGAAATCTGTCCTGTTGCCTCGTCTATAGCAAAATGACCCTGCTGATTTCCATCTTCCAGGGAGTAGAACACATCACCGTTCAAGCCCTCGTCGGCGTCCGTGGTGTATACTCTCAATAATTGCGTCCCGGTAGCCGCACCCTCATTAACTTGCACCCTGTATGGCAATCTTTGAAATTGAGGGATATTGTCGTTCACGTCGGTGATGTAGACGATGACCTTGACCCGATCGCGAAGACGATTCACGCCGTTGTCGGTCACAGTCGCCTCCAGCGTGATGTAACTGCTACCGGTGTTGGTCACCAGTAATTCCCTGTCGAACACGCGAAGAGACTTGATGAAACCGTTCCTAGGGTCGACGATGAAATCCTGTTGACTGGTGGGAAGAGAGAACATGAGATCTGCGTTGCGACCCACGTCCCGGTCAGTGGCCAACAACTTCCCGACGAACGTATCCGGCGGTTCGTTTTCGCGTAGGTGGAAGATGAAGCTCGAATTGGTGAACTCGGGCGCGTTGTCGTTTTCGTCGATTATGTGAACGACCACGGGCACTACCGAGCTTCTGGACGGACTGCCTTGATCGGTGGCTGTTACCTCGAGCGCGTAGTAGTCCTGTTCCTCGCGATCAAGAACGTTCTTCACGTACAGCTGACCGTCTGGGAATATCCCAAAACGACCTTCCGTATTTCCATCGGTGACGCTGTACAATACTCGGCCGTTGGCACCGAGATCGACGTCCGTAGCGGTCAACGAGAAGAATCTATCGTTGACAGGCGTCGATTCCAGTAGAGACGTCTCGTAACTGGTCAACTTGAACACCGGCGTATGATCGTTAACGTCTTCGATAGTGACCCTGACTTGATGCTGGGCGGACAACGGTTGACTCCCGGAATCCGTCGCGGTTACTTCCAAGTGAAGAATCGTGCCTGGGGCCGCTCTTATCGGCTTGTCTAAATAAATGATCCCCGAGTTCTCGGCGACCCTGAATTGTCCACCAGGATTGTGCGTCAACGAGTACGTTATCCTGGCGTTCGCGCTAGCGTCACGATCTCTCGCACGAGCCAAACAAACTTCTTGTCCAACGGCCGCGTTTTCCTTCAAGAACACCTCATCTCCGATCTCACCCTTGGGGAATTTCGGTGGGTTGTCATTCACGTCTAGCACAGTGATGTTCACAGACGTTTGACTGTAAGCGAGACCGGCCCTGGCCGATAACTGCAGACTATAATAAGCAACCTGTTCCCGGTCCAAACATCCGGAAGTAGTGATCGCTCCTGTATTCTCGTCTATTTTGAAGTCGCCCTTCGGGTCACCGTACACGATAGCATACGAGATCTTCGAATTACTGTATTGCGTCACTTGAACTGTGCCCACGTCCTTGCCGAACACGTTCGACATCGTCCCGCATTCCCCTCTGTCTTCGGCGATTTTGAACTCGTAACCGTTGTATGTGTCGAATTCCAAATCTTCAAGATAATCGTCGCGGATAATTTCCACGACGGCGTTCCGGCTGGTCATTCGGTCTCCGGTGTCCTTCGCGGACACGTTCAACTCGTAGAGGGTCTTGTGCGCAGCTATGAGCGAGCCTTGAAGAGTGATCTCGCCGGTTCTCTCGTCCACCGCGAACAGCCCCTCGCCACCGGATTCCAAGGAATACCTTATCTGAGCGTTTTCCCTGGCATCGGCGTCGGTCGCCGTTACTTTGCCCACGGAAGTTCCTGGCGGCGTGTCCGCGGGTATCGACATTAGATATCGCCATGGATAAAAAACCGGAGAATTGTCGTTCACATCCTCCAAGGTCAATATCACGGTCGCTGTAGACGATTGAGGCGGCGTACCTTGGTCCTTGGCGATCACCAAGATACGATATTCGGCAGTGGTCTCTCTGTCGAGTCCAACTTTGGTCGTCAATTGTCCGGTTAGACCGTCCAACGCGAAAGTCTTCGGATAATCTCTGGAGACGCTCGAGTGAAAACTATATGCTACGCTACCGTTGGTCCCTTGATCGTTATCCACCGCAGTTAAGGTAGCCACCAGACTCTGAGGAGGCGTGTTCTCCGATAAAACGACTTCGACGATATTCTGGGAGAATCTAGGCGCCTCGTCGTTCTCATCCAGTATCGTCACTTTCAAATGTGTAGAGGCATACTTCGGATTGGGACCACCGTCCCTGGCTGACACGTGTAATTCTATGCTGCCCTGTACCTCTCTGTCCAAGGTTGCCACCGTGGTCACGAGACCGGTGTCCTGATCGATAGCGAACCATCCCTGCTCGTTTCCCGAATCGAAATCGTAATAGATCCTCGCGTTTAATCCGGAATCAGCGTCCGTGGCCGAGATACTCGCTACGAAGCTTCCGGTCGGCGAAAGTTCCGAGAGCACCGCGGAGTACTCGCTCTGCTGGAAGACCGGTTCGTGGTCGTTGACGTCGTTCACGTGGATCACGAGGTAGGCGGTCGCGGATCGCGGCGGTGTACCTTTATCGGTCGCGACCACGGTCAGGTTGTACTTCGGTATCTCCTCCCGGTCCAATCGGCCGTTCACGCGTACGATGTCGAAGCTCGGAGTGTTGTCCAGCCGGAAGTGACCGAGCTCGTTGCCGGCACGAATTTCCACGGTGGTCTCTCCGTTGAGACCCTCGTCCTTGTCGATCACAGCCACCGCGGCGACGATCGAGTCTTTTGCGGCGTTCTCGTCGACGGTCGCGAACCCCGGCGTCGAGGGGAAATAGCTGAACTTTATTTCAGGATCGTGATCGTTCGCGTCCAATAGATTCACCGTTACGTAGGTCCGGCCGTCCTGCCTCGGAGAACCGTGATCGCGGGCGAACACCGTTATCACGCAACTCTTCGGGCAACCGTCGCCTAACCGTGCCTGCGCGATCGTGCAACTCTGTTGAGGACAATCCAATGGTTCCACGGTCGTGATGGTACCAGTTTCCGGATCTATAGTGAACTGTCTCTCCGAGTCCGGTAGATAATACGTCAGCTTCGAATTGTCCTCGGAATCTTTGTCCGTAGCGTGGACGGTTAACACTTTTGTCCCGACCGGCGCGCTCTCGTTCAAAGCGACCACGTAATCGCTCTGTTGAAAGATCGGCGGATTGTCGTTCACGTCTAACACGGTAACGTTCACCAATAAGTAGCCTAATCTCGGCGGTCGACCTCTGTCCCTCGCGCACACGTTCAAAGAATAAAACTCGACCTGTTCCCGGTCTAACTTGCCTGTAGTCTCCAAATGTAGATAGGAAGTCTCACCAGTAGGGTTGCCTGTCACCTCCAAGCGAAACTTTCCGTCCGTGTTTCCATCCACGATGAAATAATCGTCCACGACACCGTTCTCCAACGTATCCTTATCGGTGGCGGCATCCAGCAACAATTTTGTTCCAACCACAGCAGATTCGGAAAAACTGACGGCTATGCTCGACTCCGGGAACTCCGGATCGTTATCGTTGATATCCAACACGAGGATCCGCACCTCGATGGGATACGTTGGCTGACTCGACAACACGACCAAATCGAATCTATCACTGGTCAACGCTTCTCTGTCGAGAATCTTAGCCGTACGAATCTTGCCAGTTTCCGGATCGAGCACAAATTCTTGCGGTGGCTCGTTGAACCTGTAAGTGAACCCAGGCTTCACCGGTATTACACCAACCAGCGTTCCCTTCTGCTCGCCCTCCCTGACCTCCAGCTGAACCCTGGTGTCGACCGCTCTGCTTTGCATTGCGAGACCCATCGTGGTGCTGTCCTGCGGCAGCATCGGCGACCTTCGCGGCACCAGCCGCATCACCCTTTGAGGTAGGTTGCGGGAGAAATAGTCGGACGCGTGCCTCTCCTCGCCGCCATTTTGGTCCACTGACATCAGTCCTAGGACCAGGGCCAGGACCATCGATCCTCGGATGATCATCTCTTCTTCTGTCCCTTCTTGCGCGCCCCAAACTCTTCACGACGATTCGACGACATAAAATTCTCCACGCCTACAGTCTACACTACCTCTCGTTCTTCTTCCTCATCGTCACCGCCAATTTCATCTTTCTTGCGCGTGATTCACATAACCATTCGCACATCGGACATGATGACAATAAAACATTGGTTTACCACGAACAATCGTTGTTGCAACGATCAACAAATTTCATGATTCCAATATTCCTCCTTATTAAATTATTCGTACTATAGAAGTAAGGAATTCAGCGTGATGAACCGTTGTTAGCACGCTTAAGGTATTCCATGGCATTGACAAAGGCGAAGCTTTTTAATGATTTATTACGTTGGATTACTCGGTAGGATTGGTTAACGAATTCCACGATTTCGATGCCTCTCTTTTTACCACTGACGCTTTTTTCGGCTCGAATCTGCGTTCGACTTCGGGCCTCGACTCGAAATCGGATTAAGGATGCCTCGAAGGTGTGGGCGTTTTCTTTTTTATTCGGTGTTTTTTACTCGTTGCCGCAGAAAGTCAAGTGAACACACGAGAGTCGAGAGAGCCGACAGAGGGGGCACTGACCTGCGCCGAGCCGCGCCTCGCGAAACGCGTCCGCAAATGCTGCTCCTCTCCAGGATGCTCTTTCACCTTCCTATGATCTCCCCGGTTCTTCCTCAAAAAAATGAGGGTTCAAGGGAAACAGTAAACACGCGTCGAAGACTGAACTATCGTTGGTTTTCGCGCGTTTCCACGCTCCTTCCGTGTTGCACGAAACGCGACGTTAATCAATTCCTCTCGACGCTTCCTCTTCCACCATGCAACAGGTTTTTGCTTTCAACGAGACACTACCTCTGAGGGAATTCCAATTGGAATGCGACACAATAAATATCGAATCACTTCGACGCCGCTCCGTTTCGTGGATTAAAAATCTAACGTTGATCGAGCATGTTAACACACAGCACACGCGATACGTAATGAAACAACGTGACGAGAACTTCGAGCTACTGTTCTCCACTCAACAATAGATGCAACGTTTTGTTTACAGAACAATAAAGACATTACTAGATCCGATCTTGCATCACATTGAAATCCATCGATCGTACGCGTCGTGGAGACTTGATCATTACCGAGCCGTAGTCCCGTTCGCGATGGGGAATTCTCACTCGCGTGGTGCTCTCGCGTGCTCCCACGTATCGAAACGTTCGTTGCACGGAGTCAGAAAGGGGAACACACCAAGAGAAGACGCGCGCGACAAGCCGAGAAAATAAATGAAACGGAAAAAGCACAGACACACGCGTACAGGGGATCGAATCGAAATAGTAACGTGGGCCGTGAACGCGACGACGTAAGGCCCAGCGACGAAGAGTATCACCTTCCCGAGGACTGACCTGACTCGACTAAATCGAGACGGTCCCAGAACCTTGCCGCTGCCAGGAGAGGCATTCTTCGGGGTTGACGGCGTCCCTCTCCGATCCATCGGGCCCGCCGTATGTCTCCGTTTCTCCCGCTCCTCTCTCAGTCCTCTTTCCTCTCTCACCTCGTTCACTCCCCTCCGCACTGTGCCCTGCGCTCGCACACCTTCCATCGATATCACTTTTTCTCTTTCTCCGAAGAAACCATGCAACCATTTACTCTCTCGCTCTTCGATTTCTCTGTCTTTATCGATATTTTCCTCTCCCTCGCACCACCTTTGGCACCCTTTTATCGATATCTCTCCTCCCGTTTCGACTGGATGATCCTTTGATGTTTCGTCTCCCTTCAATTCACCCCGTCTTTGTCTTCGACTGTTCTAGCCGTCTCTGTTCACTACGTTTTTTCCATCCTCTGGACCCGAGCTCTCTTCTCTCTCGGATTTTCTCAGGCAGCCTATCGATATCGCTTTTCCTCCTTTTCATTTCTCCTTCTAAGGTTCTCGCATCTTTCCCTATCCAATGATCGGTACCACTGGCTATCTCTTTCTAACAAAGCATTTGCGGACCCTCCTTTTCTTCGGATACCAATCGCTGTCCTTGTTTAGTCGGACAATTCTACATCCCTTCTATCCCATTCCATACCAGAAGTCTCTTTCGCTTCCTCCTTACTCCCCTCTCTAAGTCGATTCTCCTGTCCCTCCACGATGCCTTCTCCTTCTCTATCCTTTTTCACTGTCTTCTTTCATCCAGTCATCAATATTGCTTTCCTTCCTTGTCTGTAGAAGCATTCGCGGGCCTTCCACTTCCATCCTGCTCTTTCTGGGCCCCTCCACTTTCTCCGTCCTCGTTCGTTCCGGTAGTCTTTCCATCTTGCATACTTCACCCTCGTTCTCCGTCTGATCCAAGGGTCGACAGTCAACTTTCCTCTTTCCTAGTGGGACACGCCAGTCCGGCCGAATGCCCGGTTCCCCTCTGTGGGCCCTATACGCGTCGCCCCTTCCTCGGGCCCTTCTAAAGCGGCTCGGGCCTCCTCGAAGAGGGCCTTCGCCCCTGTCCCCGCGGCCGTTATCCTCCCACCCTTTGACTCTATCCTCGCGCATCCCGGCGTCGTCTCGCGCTGAGATATTCTCCCTTTTGCCCTCGAGGAACGAGCAATGCGGAGGCTCAGGTATGCAAGATGGCCGACTCTGAGAAGCGCTTCGCGACGAGGACTGCTCACGGGCGAACGATGGAGAGAGAGCCGGTTTCAGGTGAAAGGGAGATGGATTCAGCCGTACGACGAGGAGGGCCCTGTGGCTTGAATCGGGTGAACGAGGATGGAAAAGCTAAGATGAATAATGCGCGGGGGAGGAGGGGTGACCGAAGAGAAAGGGAGACAGAATGGTAGTTAGAAGACGACAAGGGTAGCGAGGAGGAGAAGAGGCCCGGAGAACCACGATGCCATAGATATATATCCGCGGCCCTATAGTCACTTCTATAACTAATCCGTTACCACGATCGGACGAACTTTCCGCCTCTCTTCTATGTCTCTCTTCCGTTTTCTTGAATCTTTTTTATCGTTTTTCATTATCGCCCCGAATGCGCGAACTACGCGCGCAACTAGATTCTCTTTACTGTTTTCCTTTAATCTAGTTTACTAGGTACCGCGATCGAGTACACGAGCACCACCTCTCCGATAATGTGTGCCGATTGCCGTGTCGATAGCCAACCCGATTCACGCGTCGTTTTATTCCTTTTATTCTCTTTTCTTTCCTCCGGTTTCGCTTTTCGCTAAACGTAACTGGGATTCTTGAACAGGGCGTGGGTTGGATAAGGAAGAGCATGGATGGCCTTCGAACTTTTGCGGGATCGTTATCTAACGGGAAGTATGTATTGGGAATGCGGCAAATTAGGAGGCGAGGCCTTTAACTCGTGGCAGACTAAACGTTTTAAACGTTCGTTTTATCTAGACGTGGAGGTAGTTGAAGCATTTCTGAAGGGTTGAGTGCTATTTTGTTAGCGCATGTCCTTCGTGGTATTCCAATTCTAATTGACTTAGATACACTTTTCTTATTACACTATCACCTATGAGGACCCTACGCTTTCTTTTTCAAGGGTAGAGAAATCGTATAACTGTCAGTTAAGGAGTAAATAGATTCGGCAAATATTAAACTTCTGGTCGGGAAGGGTTAATTCGAAGTATTTGTCGCGAAGAAGGGTGCGGCAGGATGCCGCTGGTACTGCGTGATTAATATCCGACGTTCAGCCGTGCAGCAACATGCATGCATGTGCCATTTGTTGGTCCACGGTGTTCGAAAGGTTACGAACCGAAAGACAAGAGATCGTGACATTTACCAAGACGATACAAATTCTGGAGTATGTCCAATTTTAAAATTTAATTCGTCATTCGTATCGCGATTGCGATATCGTTACTATTGAAATAAGATTTTCTCAAAAGCGAACGTGATTAATTACACGGGAGATATGAATGAGAGCGTAAAGATACAGAAAACAAGTAGTAGTGACCGTGAAAAGTCAGCCGGGACGATTACGTATTTGCTGCACAAATAACTAATATTGAGACAAAAGGTGATTTATCTACAACACATTTCTCATAAGTGATCGTGATAAATGTAATAGAAAGCGATGTAATTGACGTTATTTTTTACACCATTTATTTATCGCCACATCTTTATTAAACGTTGTATTACACATCCTTATCTCGAAAGGATCGTGACAATTGTGTGTCATTTTCCGAGTATACCCAGTTATATTTAACGCGCGTTATGTTTTCTACCGTACGTTTATAATACTATCTTCGTATACAACGAATCGCACTCGTAAAATTGTGATATCACGCGTATCCACGAAAGCGTACTTCATAAATCTTATCGAGTAGATCTGCGCAACGGTACGGGGGATTGCAATTCGCCGAGGGAAGGCACGATTTAGTCAGAAATCTGATCGCTTTCCGCGTAGGTAACCGTAACGATCGCTAACGCCGGTCTTTATCCGAGCGCTTGGATATCTCTTGGGTGAGCGTGAGAGGGATCGTGTTTTAACAACTTTTAACAACTTATTTTGCGAGGCGCGGCCGTAATAAATTCGTCGGTGGTCATTCTTCACTCGAAACAGCCCTTTTGCGCCCACTATGTCTAACGTTATTTCGCGCCACGGCCATATACGGACAGGCATCATTCGCGAAACAGTAAAGTTCTATCGAGTTTGCGGTGCGCCACGTGGGCGTTACACGCAACAGCTTCATTGTTTCACCGAACAATAACTGTAACGCGTTCTCCCCTGTTTATCTACGGCTGTTGAATGGCAGCGTAAAATGTATCGATTATAGGTCGCTTCTGAATTGTCTGTCGGGGAAAAAACGCTCTGTCCATCTTGCAGAGTATTGAGAATCGCAAAGGGTCTGATTAAAATATTCGTTTTATTATAAAATGTGTATTTTATTAATCTATACTGTACAGTAAAAAGATTAAGATATAAAAGCGAACGCATCGTATCGGCAGCTTTGGTTCACTGACCAAGTCCAACAGTTTCAACTTATTTTTTAGGGGCTCCATATGCATCTGGCATTCTTTCTATAGTGTACCTATGTTGGGCGACGTACATTACCGGTACGCCTGGAATTTTTCGTATTCTTCTTTTCAAGTCCTTGTCATTCGTTGCAACAATGTAGCATTTGTGCTAAAAACGTTCAATAATATAATACTCAAATGTTGGAAGAGAGTTTAATCTTGATAATTATCACACTTACTTGAGTTACTCTATTAACAATGCAGTCATCTGCATAAGTGCCTTTATGTAAACAATTTAATCTCTCAAACCTAGGATCCTTTATAATCTTCAAAGCTATTTTATATTTTTGACCTAATTTCTCCAATTCACCCATCACACAATCTGTTATGTATGGAATACATTTCGCATAAAGACATTCCATCATATTTTCTATAATATCCAATTTATTTTTTATAGAAAAATTTATGAAGTTCGTATCAACCAGGATGTGATAGGGCGGTCCCAATTGTGTGTTGTATTGAAAAAACAATGCAGAAGATTGCTGAGGTCTATAAGAAAACAATACAATGAATTATACAGTTTTCATTGAAGGGTTTAACACATTGACACTGGCGTTGCAATATGTGTTTCTTGTCATCTGAGAGCTTCATAAATTTTGAACAACATGACAATTTTCTCTATTTATCAAAACTAACTTAATTAATTATATATTTGTCAGTCCATGCTGTCCAATGTGATATCAAAGTACTGGTGATATATACCATCCAATAGAAACATTTAAGTATGAACCACCAGTGATAAGTGCCATCGTCAATTTGTTAAATTTATACAATAATACTTACGCTTCTGTTATTTTTAGCTGAGTTGGATCTTCTTTCTTTTTCTTTTTTGATGCTGCACGAAGTTCTGGTTTTCTGAAAATAATGAACTAGCATTTAGCACTTGCTTTAGCATATATTTTCTTATAGTATTAACCCCTTGAACGGAAATGACGAGTCCAGCTCGTCATAAACTTTCCTCTTTTTCAAGTGCTGACTAAAAATAAATTGTCGTTCAAGGGGTTAATAGTGATATATAAGGAACTACTTACATTCTTGAGTCTGTTAGACTAATCATTTTCTTCATTTGTGCATACCTCTGGAGAACAACCTTCCGAGTCTTCTTATTCTTTCCCTGTTCATTATAAACAAATACCAAAACATTTTAATCACATTGGATAAATTAAACAAAAGTATTTTAAATAACTGAAGAAAACATAACCTGGCAAATAAATTCTACGTATCCAAAAACAAAAACAATATTCTATTGATGAAAAAATCAGTATTTACCATTTTTGTTGAATTGTCTATAATCTTATGTTCTCACACAGAAATTACGTATTTAATTAGTGATAATATCGATTAAAAACATTAAAAACCATCTGCAAACGTGTTTTCAATGAAACTAACATTATTAACCTAATCTTTTGTATATATTACGCTACTGCCATCTACTGACACATGCGTGATCTCGATATACATATCCGTTCGCGTGGTTCGAAAGATTGTCGTTCCAAGTTCCGGTGTGGAGGACTAGCTTATCGGTAACCCAAGCTGGGACGTAACATTTTTGGTGGCAGCGGTCGGATACTGACAATCCCCACGGTTGAAATTTTTTTAAATAAATAAATAAATAAATAAAGATGAAGAAGAAAATGGAAACACGATCACATACGCGAAAAACCGCGGATACGCAATCAATAGCATCGGAAGCTGAACTGCTCGCATTACAGACGCAACTCGCAGAAAAGGAACGTAGATTGCGTAGAGAAACTGAGGCTCTAGAAAAGGCAAAAGGAACCGACCCAGTACAAGAGCAATTGTGAACGGAACTATTGTCCACTTGTCAAGCTCTCGAATAAAGTTGTGATCTTGAAAGTAAAACGAATGAAATCCATGAAATCCAAGAAATCGTACAAAGGGAAGCCGAACAACCACCGCGCGAACTTCACGCGGCTCGTTCAAATCTAGATGGAAGAGATAGTTTAAATAGTAGTCAAAGCGTCAAAAATCGAAATAATGAACCTTTAAATTTCTCCTTAAAGGAAGCAGTAGATTCAGTTCCATTGTACGATGGAAATAATATTAGTATATTTGCTTTCACTAGAGCCTGTAAGCGAGCACGCGATATTCTTCTCGCACATACCGAAAGAACCTTAACTAAATTAATAATTAATAGGCTGCGCGAACGAGCTTATCTTGTTGTTGAAGACAAAGGCTGTAGTACCATAGCACCATGTTGAAGACAAAGGCTGTAAAAATACGATATTCCCTCATAAGAGAAACTATCCTAAATAACCACTTTTAAAGCTGGGACTTAACAAATTACATAAATTGTTTTAATAAACATATGTGATCTGAAAGAATGCATGTTTGAATGCATTTTTAATTGTAAATATTGTCATCTCCCCTTTTATTGTAAGTCATACATTGCTGATCGAAAGTCTAACAGTTCTACCATCGTGGTTCTACCAATTTCTCGCTGACACGCCATCTTCTTGTTTTGTACGTTTCGACAAAGCTGCCAGATTGAGGACAGGATGGGAACACGATAAGATCGTGGACGGGAGCCACAGTGTGGCCAGGTTGAGGACGGGAGCCAACGAGAATCACCCCTTCCACTTACGCATCGCACCGTATCCGTGTGCTCCGAGTTCGGCTCAACTTCGACTCAGTAGAGAGAGAAGGCAAAACATCACTCCGTCGCTCTTGCTCCTGATGCGTTACAGTTCAAGCGGACGCGCCAATCTTATAACCAAATTAAATTTACGTAGAAAATTAATCTTCAAATTCATTTTCTTATGTGGTCTCATGTGATCAGAAAAATTTTCATTTTTTTTTTTAACAACATGTACTTATAATGTGTAGAAAGGCGGGAATTGAGAGTTCCAAGTTCCAACAGTCGCTAATCGACTGCGCGCCCCTTGAATTTTAACGCATCAGGAGCAAGAGCGACGGACTGATGTTTCGCCTTCTCTTTCTACTGAGCCGAAGTTGAGCCGAGCTCGGAGCACACGGGTACGGTACTATAGTGTGCGTAAATGGAGGGGGCAGAGGGGCTGATTCTCGGCAATTCTCGGTGGCTCCCGTTAGTCCCGTTGAAGAGGACAAAGGTGAGTGGCAGTGAGTGGTGAATAAAGGGAACAAGTTGTTGTACTTGCATTTCGTGTAACGCAATTTTTGTTCTTCGACCAAAGAACGGATTGATGGAAAGGAAATTACGTTGATTATTTACGACCATTAATCTGTTATCGTTAACTTCAACCATAACGTAACAAACGCATTTTGATTGCGCGTACAAAAAGATTGTACGTCTTGTAACCTATGAAAATCTGCAATGACCATTGCGCTTTATTTGTGATCGTTTACTGTTTCACATAAGAAAGAACATGCCGAAAAAGCCGGGTAAATCATCATGGGGTGGACGTGGTGGCAGACCTGGAAATTTTGACGATAAACATTATTTCGGTAAATATTTTTGATAATGCACTCTATGTGGTCTACTTCTCTTACTTTTCCTTTGATTGTTTTGTGTCTAAAATGGAACTTGATAGATGACTTATATTATTATTAATTTTTTATATAGCTCATGATGATCGAGTATCAAGAAATGATGGAGGTTCATATTTTGGTCATAGACCCAGGGTTTCTTTCAAAACCCAATCGAGACCATCGCGAGACATGCCTAGAAATTTGGCATTAGCATGTTTAGACGATTTAACATCAGAAGATGTTCCAATGGCAAACAGTTCTAATAATAATAATAGACAAGTGATAATGAGAGGCAGGGATAGAGGTATTCAGCGTGGACGAAACAGTCCTGTGCCTCATAGGAGGTTTAGAGGAGGACCATTATCTAGAGCTAGACAACTTCCTCTTGGAGAAACTAGTTGGTATAAAATTACTGTAAGTGTGAAAGATCATATATTTTGAAGGAATACCTTAGTCCGATATTAATGGAAAATAAATACTATATAAAGTTCTTATTAATTTCAGATACCATATGGACATAAGTATAGTAAAGATTATGTTATAAACAATCTTCTCAGTTATATTGCACCAGAAACTTTTGTTCCAATAATGGTGAATATGAAACATATTGATTACAATCATTCAGCTTAAAGGATTGTATAATATGCAAATTGTCTAATATATAAAATTTTCTTAACAGTACAGGATATCAGCCACTGAAGCTAGTTTTTATATTGATGATAACAGAGTGGCGGTGGCGCTATTCAATTCTGATCGCAAGATCACAACTACTGATGGATTCAAATTACAAGTGAAAGTTTCGAAACCTGGACTCCCACGTTGCGAAATCGACGATAAATTTAAAGAAAGATTGAAACAAGCTATGGCTAAAAGATATGTACATGAAACAAATGCACTAGACCTGTCAAAGTTTCATAAAGATCCTGGTTAGTATAAATTTTAAATAATTTTTTTAATCTTTTCTACGAGTATAATATATTAACTTTATTTGTTGTAGATCTAATTACAGATTATTTCTGTGCGCTATTCAGGCCTATAATGTTAAAAACTGTATTGGAGATTGTGTCAGAACACATACCAAATTTGGAAGCCTTAAATTTAGACGCAAATATGATACATACAACTGAAGCATTAAGCATGTTGAATGAGAAGTTTCCAAAATTGAAAATTTTATACATTGGCGATAATAAGGTAATTAATTATACATAACACAAATTACGACTGGTTCATATCGTTATACATTTTATATTTGAGATATTTGTTATTCATGTCTGTAACTTACATTTTTTAGATAAGAGAGATTGCCCAAATAGATGCTATAAAAGACTTGAAGCTAGAGGAGCTAAAGCTAGTAGGGAACCCCTTATGCAACAAGTATAAAACGAGACAAAGTGATTATATTAGGTAATGTATCGTTTCAATATGATGTTCCTTTTCATGATGATGGAATTCTTCAGGTCTGGATTACGTTGATCAAATTTCGCCGTTGCTTCGGTTATACTAATAATTAATAAATTTAATAAAGCATCAGATGCCAGGACGTTTGCACAAATTAATGAAACAGTTTTTTTCTTTTTTCTGTCATTAATGAAGTCTTATTTGTACCTGATAAAAAATATTAGTTTCAGTCCTAAGAATTCTGAATGATTTGTATTTTCTTCTCTTTTATTATGCTATACTATAATAATAAGTGAAATGTTTCTGTTATTACGACTAACTTGGAGCTTCCGGGCTTCTGGCTTTTCTTTCCCGACCATAGCGACGTGCGGAAACGGCTCCCCAAGCTCCTACGACTGGTAAGTCAAATTAATTTATGCTTATCAATCATTACTTCGTCGAATAAATTACAACTTTCGGTATGTTGTCAAGGATGGCACAGAGCTCCCAAAGCCAATCCTGTTTGACGTAGCAGACGAAGGAAATAAAATGCCTCCCATGCAAAGAATGTTCGTCGCGAACGCAAAGGCGCAAGAAGTTGCTAGCCAATTTCTGCAACAATACTTTCTCATATTCGATAGTGAGAATCGTCAGCCACTATTAGACGCATATGTCGAGCACGCGTGTTTTAGTATGACCATATCCTACAACCAAAATCCAAATCATAAGTAAGTTCATGTTTTATTAACTCAAAGATAAACATAAAAGTGTACCTCTATATAAATAATCTGAACGTTCCAGATTGAATGGATACTTGATGGAAAATAGAAATTTATATCGTGTGAATGATACAAATAAGAGACAAAAGTTATTAAAACAAGGACGTTTGCCAGTAGTTTCGTTCATATCCGAAATGCCACAAACTTCTCACTACCTGAATACATTCACTATGGACATTAGCCTAATCACGGTAAGATCCTATTTTCTATACAAACTTAATGTACTACAAGTCTTTCATTATTTAATATATGAAATCTCTGTTTTCAGGAGGGTATCATGCTCATCACGGTCACAGGACTGTTCAAAGAACTTGAGAAAAGAGAACAGCATGTTCGTTATTTTAATCGAACGTTCATTATAGTACCGGAAGGAAACGGTTACTGCATTCGGAACGAGCAGCTACATATCAGTCAACCGACGGACGCGCAACTGAAGCAATTGGATAATCCAGTGGTAGCACATGTAACGAGTCCATCATCAGAAATACCTTCGAGTAGTGGAGTAGTGAAACCAACATCGGGACCGATTCGCGAAGACATGAAGCAACAGATGACCATGTCGCTCAGTCAACAAACAAACATGAATCTGGAGTGGAGCTTAAAATGTTTGGAGGAAGTATCGTGGAATTACGACAATGCTCTCGCGGCTTTTCAAGAGTTCTACAAACGAGGTCAAATACCGCCAGAAGCATTTAATAAATAAGAATACTGGAGCACAGAAAAAGTAAGAGTAAAAAATGTTTTCATTTTCGTTCCCTATTCTTTATGGTTGCATGAATATTTGCAATATATAGTACTTTCGAATCGCAGTCTGAATTAAGGCAACGATTCATTCTCTATTTTAGTTTTTAGTTAACAAAAATTAATGCTAACGAATAATCGTAAATTTGTTTTTCATTTTTTTTTCTTGCGATCCTATGAAACCGCTGCTTGCGTTCAGTTCATGAACACTAGACTGTTAGAAAACAAATAGAAGCTTGTTAGAAAATATATTAAGATAGGTCCTATTCTATTAAATAATGTATTTGGTAACAAGCTTCTTTTTGTGTTTGTCAAATAAGAGTAATATTTTTTTATCATTGTTGAATAAGACACACGTGGTACAAATAGATTTATGTTACATGACGCAAGCAGTCGTTTTTTATTCAGATTGCGATGTACACAAAACTGGAATTTATCCTTTAAGTCATACGAGCGTTGGAACGATGTACATCAATTTTCATGCCTTCTTACAGTCACACTAGCGTTTTAGGTTTGTCCTTACATTTCCAAATATTTACCACATGATTGTACTTATGATTGCCTTCGTTATTTGTAATTGGGAGGACAAACGAGCATACAGCAAAAGAATACGCTGATATAAGCTAGTGTAACTTTTTCACTCACTCAGTCATTAACTAATACACGCAATATCTACTGTACTTCATAATATCTTAAATCAAGCTCAAGAAACTGAACCAAAATTATAATCGATATTTTTTCCAACGTTCGTGTGACATTAATCTTAAATAGTTCCTACACGTTGAAATATGTTGCGGTGCATGCATCATAAAATATTTCAATATGTAGAGTCTCCTTTAGCCTGGTGCACATAAGAGATCTTTGCTCCGTATGTTTCTCCTTGTTTTTCCAATTAAAAACAACGAAGGCAGACGTAAGTGCAATCATGCGGCACAAGGATAGACATACGACAATGTGGCAAAAAAAGCGATCGTGTGTTCCTTAAGAATTTATAATCCTTTGATTGAGGGTGAGGTCTAATTAATATCAGAGAAAAGTTAGTTCGATCATACGATTAGTTTTTACAATCAATTTAGACGTCAAACGTTTTTAATTAGCAACAAGTATCTTGTATTTCTTACTTGATTCAATTTCTACTATGCTTGCCCCTATCAAACATCTGATTGTGAAGATCAAAGAAATTAAATTTGATACTGGATATCTGACTCTCTACACAGTCAAAATTCATGAACATTACATTATAATGAATGATGATTTTTATTTCGACATGACGATCCAGATAATTCATACATTTGATACTACGGAGCAGGGAGAAATGTTTCATTTTAATATTTCCAATATATATGATTGTGTAATTATTAAAAAGTAAAATGATAATGCTTTTGTGAACATAACTGTTGAGTACATTGTATCTCAAACGAGATAAGTGTCATCATACACTTCATATAAAGTTAGTACCGTGTTAAATTTTGTAAGATTGCAATATAATAGAATGTATAATCTGAAACATTGTTTTTACTTCATATCATGCTGGTTGATTATTTTATTACAAATATTATATAATTTAATCTCGGTGAAATTGTTCTCTGTAAAAATATAGTTGTAGAATAATTTTCTAAAACTGCCAGTTGAGTAGAAAAAGATTATAATAAAAGAGTATTATTGAATATTGCTCTTTAAATTTTCATTTAATAATTTTTTATTACGTTAAAGGTAAACAAAATATCATTGCAAAGAAATTAAAATCGACGAAAAAAGTAAACCTCAGCCAGCTTGAAATATTTAGATCATTCAACGCAAAAGAAATAGAAACAAAAAAGAGTGAAATATTGTGCTATTCAGTACTGAGAAGCACTATAAAGTATATGAATGTCTTGTTTGTATCATTTTGATTGACATGTATCCGAAGATTGGTTACAGAATGTGAGCATACATTATTCATCGATATTTCTAAAGAACGTGAGAGGAGAGTTAATGAAATGATATTGTTCTATTATGCTATTACAAATATCCAAGAAAATGTAAGAACAATTAGAACCAACAATGCAGAAATCATCCACCCTCTGTATTTTTAGAAACGATCATACTCGCTATAATTTATTTATAACGGAGGAGAGAGCGGTGATAAAAGTCCTGATGGATAACTTGGGAACATAATTTTTGCGGATGCGCGCGATGGAGACAAACTTTAAATGAGTCTGATCCTTCATCTTGTTGGAGCTTGTCGATATTATCGACGTAACATGCTACGACAAACAGCCACATGGTATCCGTATAATGTACAACCAATGTTAACATCGAAAAGGACGAGTTTCACTCGAACCACCAAAAGCAACTATGCGGTGCTGATGTCGATCAGACAAAGGCTAAAACCGCCCCTCCAGTTTGACTTTTGGTTCTCCAAGGACACACTGCAAATCTTACTAAAACGGAAACAGAACTGTTTAAAAGGGCTCCAAAAATGAAACGTAAAACGATGGAAACGAAATCTATGAGACAGACCGATCCTGTGAACGCAAGAGACTGTCTTTGTAGTTGCAAAAGCGGAATGACATGATATAATCGAAAGAGTAATTTATGCTCACATTTTGTACGATTTTCTTTTTAAACTTCTAATGGTACGATTATACTTGATTAAACAAGAAAGTAATAGTATGTGTAATTAATAAGTCGTATTCTATTGTAACATGTTTCAAATAGTTGCACAGTGGACTGAAAATATTATATAAGGCCTTTATAAGATCACTCTTCGTTTTGTTATCGATCCATTGATGTACTGTAAAGTTATAAGAAACAATGCGGACGCTGCGTACATTTTCTCCCTTTCAATTAAACAGATATTGTACATATTTTAATTAAAATTTAACATATTTTTTTTGCATTACACATTCGCGTAAAATTGACATTCGAATATGGTATACACGCAAGCTTGTAAATACTCGACATGTAATTAATAATAAAAAAAATTTGTATACATTTATCAGTGTTAAATTTTTCA